>NW_025226136.1:9060-48127 GCF_018294505.1 Triticum aestivum | reverse complement strand
GGCATCGGGTTGTGTTCTGGTCCGGCTTACACGTTGTGGTGTCGAAAAGTTGTAATTTTCTGGCCTGAGGTTGTGTTTGGGTCAGGCTTACGCGTGGCGGTCTCGAAAAGGAGTAATTTTCAGGCCTTGGGTTATGTTTGGGTCAGGCTTACATGTGGCGGTGTCGAAAAGGATTAATTTTTAGGCCTCGGGTTGTGTTTGTGTCGGGCTTACACGTGGCAGGGTCGAAAAGGAGTAATTTTCAGGCCTTGGGTTGTGTTTGGGTCGGTGAGGGAGTTCCGGACTAGGGGGTGTCCGGATAGCCGAACTATCATCATCGGTCGGACTCCAAGACTATGAAGATAGAAGATTCAAGACTTCGTCCAGTGTCCGGATGGGACTTTCCTTGGCGTGGAAGGCAAGCTTGGCGATACGGATATGTAGATCTCCTACCATTGTAACCGACTCTGTGTAACCCTAGCCCTCTCCGGTGTCTATATAAACCGGATGGCTTTAGTCCATAGGACGAACAATCATACCATAGGCTAGCTTCTAGGGTTTAGCCTCCTTGATCTCGTGGTAGATCCACTCTTGTAACACACATCATCAATATTAATCAAGCAGGACGTAGGGTTTTACCTCCATCAAGAGGGCCCGAACCTGGGTAAAACATCGTGTCCCTCGTCTCTTGTTACCATCCGCCTAGACGCACAGTTCGGGACCCCCTACCCGAGATCCGCCGGTTTTGACACCGACATTGGTGCTTTCATTGAGAGTTCCTCTGTGTCGTCACCGATAGGCTCGATGGCTTCTTCGACCATCATCAATGACGCAGTCCAGGGTGAGACCTTTCTCCCCGGACAGATCTTTGTATTCGGCGACTTCGCGCTGCGGGCCAATTCGCTTGGCCATCTGGAGCAGATCGAAAGCTACGCCCCTGGCCGTCAGGTCAGGTTTGGAAGTTTGGACTTCACGGCTGACATCCGCGGGGACTTGATCCTCAATGGATTCGAGCCACAGCCGAGCGTGTCGCACTGTCACGGCGGGCATGATTTAGCCCTACAGCCGGACAATAACCTGGAGGCCGCACTTGAACCCGCCCCGATCTCCAATTCGGAGCCGGCTGCGGAGATCGAAGACGGATGGCTAGACACCGCCTCGGGGGCTGCAACCTCTACGGCAATAGAGCCGAACACTGACCTTGTCCCTCATAAAGCTCGTGACTCCGAGGTGTCGGACTCCTTGCCGGACTCCGAACCTCCCGCGCCCCCTCCGATCGAATCCGATTGGGCGCCGATCATGGAGTTCACCACAGCGGACATCTTTCAACGCTCACCTTTCGGCGACATCCCAAGTTCGCTAAAGTATCTCTCGTTATCCGGAGAGCTTTGGCCGGACTGCGGCCAGGACGGTTGGGATGCGGACGACGAAGAAATTCAAAGCCCACCCACCACCCACTTGGTAGCCGCTGTCGACGATCTAACCGACATGCTAGACTATGACTCCGAAGACATCGACGGTATGGACGACGATGCCGGAGACGAACAAGAACCAGCGCCTATCGGGCACTGGAAAGCGACCTCATCATATGACATATACATGGTGGATATCCCAAAGGACGGGAATGGCGAAGGAACAGAGGAGGATGACCCCTCTAAGAAACAGCCCAAGCGCCAGCGTCAGCGGCGCCGCTCTAAATCCCGCCACAGCAAGAATGAAGATTCCGGCACCGGAGATAACAATACACCGGACAGTGCCGAAGACAACCCACTCCAGCAAGATCCAGCGCAGGAGGATGGAGACGCCAGCCCTCATGAGAGAGCGGCAGAAGAAGAGGTAGAGGATTATATGCCTCCCTCCGGAGACGAAGTAAGCCTCGACGACGATGAATTCGTCGTGCCTGATGATCCCGTCGAACAAGAGCGTTTTAAACACAGGCTTATGGCCACAGCGAACAGCCTCAAGAAAAAGCAGCAACAGCTTAGAGCTGATCAAGATCTGCTAGCCGACAGATGGACTGAAGTTCTCGCGGCCGAAGAGCATGAGCTCGAACGCCCCTCCAAAGGCTACCCTAAATGCAAGCTGCTCCCCCTCTTAGAGGAGGAAGCGTATGAACCTGCATCACCAGGAGACAATACGGCTGACCGACCACCCCGTGGACGCGACAGAGAGGCCTCTAGGCCCTTTACTAGACCCGTACCCCGGCATCGCTCGAAAAGCACACGGCCATAGGGGAACGCTCCGGACTTGCGAGATATATTGGAGGATATGGCAAGACAATGAAGATCGATCTATGGATCGCGTGGGTGCCCCACGATACGTGACGATAACCGTCATGCCGGACATAGTAAGTCCGGTCGGGACGAACAAAATAGACCAAGCTCCCTTGAGCTCCGCCGTGATATCGCCCAGTATAGAGGCGCCGCACACCCACTATGCTTCACAGATGAAGTAATGGATCATCAAATCCCCGAAGGGTTTAAACCCGTCAATATTGAATCCTACAATGGCACAACAGACCCCGCGGTTTGGATCGAAGACTATCTTCTTCATATCCACATGGCCCGCGGTGACGATCTTCACGCCATCAAATATCTCCCCCTCAAGCTTAAAGGACAAGCCCGGCATTGGCTTAACAGCTTGCCAGCAGAGTCAATTGGGAGTTGGGAAGACCTGGAAGCTGCATTCCTCGATAACTTCCAAGGCACGTATGTGCGACCACCAGACGCTGATGACCTAAGCCACATAATTCAGCAGCCAGACGAATCGGCCAGACAATTCTGGACACGGTTCTTAACCAAGAAAAACCAAATCGTCAACTGTCCGGATGCGAAGGCCCTCGCGGCCTTCAAGCATAATATCCGCGATGAGTGGCTTGCCAGGCACCTGGGACAGGAAAAGCCGAAATCCATGGCAGCCCTCACATCACTCATGACCCGCTTCTGTGCGGGTGAGGACAGTTGGCTAGTACACAGCAACAACCTCAGCAATAATTCTGGCAGTCCGGATTTCAAGGACCGAAATGGCAGGCCGCGTCGTAACAAAAACAAACGCCGCACTAACGGCAACAATAGTGAGGATACGACAGTCAATGCCGGATTCAGAGGCTCTAAACCCGGTCAGCGGAAAAAGCCATTCAAAAGAAATACTCCGGGTCCGTCCAATTTTGACCGAATACTCGACCACTTGTGCCAGATACACGGCACCCCCGAAAAGCCAGCTAACCACACCAATAGGGACTGTTGGGTATTCAAGCAGGCAGGCAAGTTAATTGCCGAAAACAACGACAAGGGACTGCATAGCAATGACGAGGAAGAGACCCGACCGCCGAACGATAGAGGACAGAAGGGTTTCCCCCCACAGGTGCGGACGGTGAACATGATATACGCAACGCACATACCCAAAAGGGAGCGGAAGCGTGCACTCAGGGATGTATACGCGATGGAGCCAGTTGCCCCGAAGTTCAATCCATGGTCCTCCTGCCCGATCACTTTTGACCGAAGGGACCACCCCACCAGCATCCGCCACGGCGGATTCACCGCATTGGTCTTAGACCCAATCGTCGACGGGTTTCACCTCACCAGAGTCCTAATGGACGGCGGTAGTAGCCTGAACCTGCTTTATCAGGATACAGTGCGCAAAATGGGCATAGACCCCTCAAGGATTAAACCTACCAAGACAACCTTTAAAGGCGTCATACCAGGTGTAGAAGCCAATTGTACAGGCTCAATTACACTGGAAGTGGTCTTCAGATTGCCGGGTAACTTCCGAAGCGAGGAGTTAATCTTCGACATAGTCCCGTTCCGCAGTGGCTATCACGCCCTACTCGGACGTACTGCGTTCGCAAAGTTCAACGCGGTGCCACACTACGCATACCTCAAGCTCAAGATGCCAGGCCCTCGAGGAGTCATCACGGTCAACGGAAGCACTGAACGTTCTCTCTGCATGGAGGAACATACAGCGGCTCTCGCGGCAGAAGTGCAATGCATCCTCTTAAGGCAATTCTCGAGTCCGGTCGTTAAGCGGCCGGACACAGCTAAGCGCGCCCGGAGTAACATTCAACAAGACCATCTGGCACGTTCCGAGCACGCGTAGCAGTGCGGCCCCAACCCTAGCCCCTGTAAAACGTCAAGACAGGTCCCTCGCGTACACCATTACGCTCTGAAGATACCATGGGCATGGGGAGAGGGGCACGACCACGATAGGCCCAGACTGCGGCTCAACCGCACCAGGGGCTCTCAAGTGTGTCGTTCTTTTTCTTTTCCTTTTTCTTTTTATTACCCACAGGACGCCGTTCGTCAGAGGCCCTGTCCGGTAGCAGACCTGCCGAACTCACGATGCAAGAGCCAGGGAAGGGTAAAGGCTACAACGAATATACAGGTGGTCTCCATTACGAGCATTTTTATACACCAATCCGCAGCCTACCCCTGGAGGGGGACATGTTTAACAGTCCCATTCCTTGCTTATCGCACCATTTGTATCGTTCTGCACTTACAGCAGTTTTTCCTGAATAAACAATGCAGCACCTTCTCGCTTATAATTGCATTTCCTTTTTCTACATATGTTCATTTATGGCATGTTGCATCCGTACGCTTTGGTATGGCTAAAATACACCAGGGGCTTATGTTTCCCGCACCACGGTGTGATAAAGTCCGAACACTTTCACAAGTGCGGCACCCCGAACTTATAGCACTATATGCATCAGCTCCGAAGCATGTCTTGGGTCAATAGTTGGGTTTGCCAGGCTCCCATGTTTTGGTTCCTTACGTTCCGTTATATCGGCTGAGTTAGCACTGGGAGAACCACTGCGATTGCGCCCCAGTTGAGCTGGATTAACGCCTAAGTGGAGAAAGCTAAAACTGACCATCATGATGATGCGAGAGCCGGTCGATGTTTGAGAGGTTTTTTGCGAGTCCTTAAAGACTTATGCCGCTTAGAGTGAGGAGCCGGATCCTGTCCGGCCCAGGCGTGGATAGCGCCCCAAATTCGGCCTTCCAAAGACTAGGGGCTTCGCCGAAATTTAAAATTATAGAATTATATGGCTAAGTGAGAGTGTTCAAGCATTATAAGTCCGGTTGCCTTGTTCGCTGTGTTGAGCGCCTCCCTAGATGGACCCAAAAATGGGAACAAGAGTGCTCAAGTTTATCCCGAACACCCCAGCACTCGTGGCATGGGGGCTGAAGCCGACGACTTGCCATCTCTCAGATTTGATAAAAAGCCGCACAGAAGGTAATATTATAAATTAACAAGCGTTGCTTAGCGCATATGAACTAAGTTTTCAGCGCACAGGATAACAAAATGCGAGTCTACTCAAAAATTACATCTTTGGAACACTCCCCCGCAATAGTGCGAGCGCCCTTCAGCACACTCTTATAATACATCTCGGGCATGCGATGCTCCTTGCCCTCTGGTGGCGCGTCCGTCACAAGCTTCTGGGCATCCATCTTGCCCCAGTGCACCTTTGCGCGGGCAAGGGCCCGACGGGCACCCTCAATACAGGCGGAGTGCTTGATGACTTCAACCCACGGGCACGCATCCACCAGCCGCCGCACCAGGCCGAAGTAGCTCCCAGGCATGGCCCCCTTAGGCCACAGCCGAACTATGAGGCCCTTCATGGCCTGTTCGGCCGCCTTGTGGAGCTCGACCAGCTGCTTCAGCTGGTCGCTAAGGGGCACCGGATGTTCGGCCTCAGCATACTGAGACCAGAAGACCTTCTCCGTCAAGCTCCCCTCCTCGGCCCGGTAGAATGCGGCAGCATCGGACACGCTACGAGGAAGATCTGCGAACGCTCCTGGAGAGCTCCGAATGCGGGTAAGCAACAGGTAATTAACACTCACATGCTTACTTTGCATGAAAAATGCCTTACCCGCTGCTATTTTCTTCACCGCCTCAATCTCCTGGAGGGCCTTGTAGGCTTCGGCCTTAGCGGCTTTGGCACTCTCAAGAGCCGTTGCAAGCTCAGACTCTCGAGTCTTCGAGTCACGCTCCAGGCTCTCATGTTTTTTCACGAGATCCTGGAGCTCTTGTTGTACCTCCGCCACCCGCGCCTCCTGCTTCTCTCGCTCAGTGCGTTCCGCGGCCGCACTGCGTTTGGCCGCGGCAACCGCCTCTTTTAGGGTCGCCACCTCATTAGTGGCCCCTGCAATACCCACGTTATCCTTGTCATTCTTTTTGCAACCAAAATCCTTTTCTGTAAGGTACAATTTTAATAAGGTGTTACTCACCTTCCTTGTGCTCGAGCTGCTTCTTGGCACGGCCGAGCTCGTTCTCGGACTGCTCGAGGCTTTCCTTCAAATTATTGACCTCCGCAGTCAGTGCGGCAGAGGTCAGCAGCGCAGCCTGCAATCCCATATTGACATATTTTTTATGACTCCTGCGTATATCTTTTTAAGATCCTTAGTCCGGCTTTTCTTTCCGAACACCGAACTGAGCATCAGGGGCTACTGTCTATGCGGTACCTTTTTACATATATTGAAATTCTTACCTCAAAGCATGTTAAGAGGCTGCTGCAGGCTTCGGTCAGCCTGCTCTTGGCGAGCTGAACCTTCTGAATCACCGCACTCATAACAGTGCGGTGTTCCTCTTCAATGGAGGTGCCATTAAGCGCCTCCAGCAAATTATCCGGCGCCTCCGGTTGGACGGAGGCAGCCGGCGTCACGGTCTTGCCCTTCTTACGAAGGGGTCGCCCGCCGGACTCCGGAGCCACTGTGGGTTCCGACGCCGAGTCCGGTGCAAAGTCCGGGAGGTTGTCCTACGACACCTCCGGGGCCTCCGCCTCCTGATGGGTCCCTTCCTGGGATCCCACCTCGGCATCGTCCGCGGCGGGAGGGTGGAGGCAGTCGGAAGGGAATCCATATCTGATGTACCCAAGGACCCGCTCGACGAAGCGGGAAGATCATCCTTGGGCGGACTGCAGGGTTGTATGCGGCATTAAAAAGACATTATGTGGCGAAAAGGAAAAACCTTGAAGTTATTCGGAAGTCCGGATACTTACGATCTCGCCAGGGGCTTGGCCCTTGGAGGCCAGTCCTCGTCGTCGTCACTCGCGTTGGCGGAGCAGTCCGGGGGAAGAGTTTTTCCCTTCTTGGACCCCTCGGCCTCCCTAGTTGGGGAGGCCTTCCTTTTCTTCCCTCCCCCTGCTGGGGGAGAGGCTTTCTTCTTCTCCTCCTCGCCTTGGTGGGAGGAGTCGGCCTCGGATTCATCATCTGATAGCACGTGAAAATGGGAACTCTTCCGAGTCCCCGTGGCCTTCTTCTTGGCCTTCTTCTCCGGCACCACGTGGGGCGCCGGAGCCAGCAGCCCCATCAGGCGGGCGTCCGCTGGGTCCTCTGGCAATGGGGCCGGACAGATAGTCCGTTCGGCATTCGCCAGCCAGTCCTGTCAAAGGTAAAGGGAGTTTAGATCCCGCATAGAGTCAAACTATGGAAAACAAATGGCAAAATCACTTACCTCGTCAGCTGGACGCTGCGAGCGGAATCCGCGATCTTCGGTAGCGGATGCGGGAGCCTCGGCGCCCTTGAACAGCACCTTCCAGACGTCTTCGTACGTAGTGTCGAAGAGCCCACTTAGAGTCTGGTGCTGCACCAGATCGAACTCCCACATGTTGAAGCCTCGTCGTTGGCACGGGAGAATCCGGCGGATGAGCATGACCTGGACCACATTGACAAGTTTGAGCTTCTTGTCCACCAGCCTCTGGATACAGGCTTGGAGTCCGGTCAGCTCCTCCGAATCCCCCCAGATCCGGCCACTCTCTTTCCAGGAGGTGAGCCATGTAGGGATGCCGGATCTGAATTCAGGGGCCGCTGCCCAATCAGGGTCACGCGGCTCGGTGATGTAGAACCACCCCGATTGCCACCCCTTGATGGTTTCCACGAAAGTGCCCTCCAGCCATGTAACGTGGGACATCCTGCCCACCATGGTGCATCCGCACTCCACTTGGCTGCCCTTCACAACCTTCGGCTTGACACTGAAGGTCTTGAGCCACAAGCCGAAGTGGGGCTGGATGCAGAGGAAGGCCTCGCACACGATGATAAACGCCGAGATGTTGAGGATAAAGTTCGGGGCCAGATCATGGAAATCTAGGCCGTAGTAGAACATGAGCCCCCGGACAAAGGGATGAAGTGGGAAGCCCAGTCCGCGGAGGAAATGGGGAAGAAATACTACCCTCTCATGGGGCCTAGGGGTGGGGATGGGCTCTCCCTCATCGGGGAGCCGGTGCGCGATGTCGCTGGACAATTATCCGGCGTCGCGCAGCTTCTGGATCTGCCCCTCCGTGACGGAGGAGGCCATCCACTTGCCTCCCACTCCGGACATAGTTGGAGAAGGTTGTGGTGAGAAGTGCGGACTTGGGCGCTGGAGCTCGAGTTCGCGGAGATGGATAAGCCAAGGAGGAAGAAGGCGCAGGTAAAAGGGTTGGATCTTTATCCCCTTATATGGGCAGACAAAAACATGTGTCCCCACTGGCCTGGTAAAACTCGCTTATCTCCCAAGCATCACAATCAATGGCGCGGTTGGGTTACCCACATCCGTACTGATGAGAATCCCAGAATAAGGGGAACACGATCTCTGCTTTGACAAGACGTGCCAAGGAAACCGCTTCGCTAAACGCGCTGAGGTGGAACAATAAAAACAATTTGAGTAAAGTCTTGGTAGTGGTGTGACGTCACGCCACAAAACACGTTAGCGGATTGAACTTGTGTAATATTATTCTCTCTACGGTGGTATGTGGAATTTATTTTGCAGAGCCGGACACTATCCTGGTGTTCACAATCTTCTATAAATTATTCGGAGGAAGAACTCGCCTTGCAATGCCGAAGACAAACATGCGCGCCGGACTCGTCGTCATTGAAGCCTGGTTTAGGGGCTACTGAGGGAGTTCCGGACTAGGGGGTGTCCGGATAGCCGAACTATCATCATCGGCCGAACTCCAAGACTATGAAGATAGAAGATTGAAGACTTCGTCCCGTGTCCGGATGGGACTTTCCTTGGCGTGGAAGGCAAGCTTGGCGATACAGATATGTAGATCTCCTACCATTGTAACCGACTCTGTGTAACCCTAGCCCTCTCCGGTGTCTGTATAAACCGGATGGCTTTAGTCCATAGGACGAACAATCATAACATAGGCTAGCTTCTAGGGTTTAGCCTCCTTGATCTCGTGGTAGATCCACTCTTGTAACACACATCATCAATATTAATCAAGCAGGACGTAGGGTTTTACCTCCATCAAGAGGGCCCGAACCTGGGTAAAACATCATGTCCCTCGTCTCCTGTTACCATCCGCCTAGACACACAGTTCGGGCCCCCTACCTGAGATCCGTCGGTTTTGACATCGACGGTCGTGTTTACACGTGGCGGTGTCAAAAAGGAGTAATTTTCAGGTGTTGGGTTGTGTTTGGGTCGGGCTTACACATGGCGGTGTCGAAAAGGAGTAATTTTCACGCCTCGGGTTGTGTTTGGGTCGGGCTTACACGTGGCGGTGTCGAGAAGTTGTAATTTTCAGGCATTGGGTTGTGTTTGGGTCGGGCTTACACGTGGTGGTGTCAAAAAGGAGTAATTTTCTGGCCTCGGGTTGTGTTTGGGTCGGTGTCGGTGTCAAAACCGGCAGATCTCGGGTAGGGGGTCCCGAACTGTGCGTCTAGGTGGATGGTAACAGGAGACAAGGGACACGATGTTTTTACCCTGGTTCGGGCCCTCTCGGTGGAGGTAAAACCCTACTCCTGCTTGATTAATATTGATGATATAGGTAGTACAAGAGTAGATCTACCACGAGATCAGAGAGGCTAAACCCTAGAGGCTAACCTATGGTATGATTGTTGTTCGTCCGACGGACTAAAACTCTCCAGTTTATATAGACACCGGAGAGGGCTAGGGTTACACAGAGTCGGTTACAATGGTAGGAGATCTACATATCCGTATCACCAAGCTTGCCTTCCACGCCAAGGAAAGTCCCATCCGGACACGGGACGAAGTCTTCAATCTTGTATCCTCATAGTCTTGGAGTCCGGCCAAAGATGATAGTTCGGCTATCCGGACACTCCCTAGTCCAGGACTCCCTCAGTAGCCCCTGAACCAAGCTTCAATGACGACGAGTCCGGCGCGCATATTGTCTTCGGCATTGCAAGGCGGGTTCCTCCTCCGAATACTTCATAGAAGATTTTGAACACAAGGATAGTGTCCGACTCTGCAAAATAAATTCCACATACCACCGTAGAGAAAATTATATTTACACAAGTTCAATCTGCTGACGTATTTCATGGCGTGACATCACACCACGGCCAAGCCCTTATTCGAATAGTTTTTATTGTTCCACCTCAACGCGTTTAGCAATGCGGTTTCCTTGGCACGTCTTATCAAAGTCAGAGATCGTGCCCCCTTATTCTGGGGTTCTCATCAATACGGGCGTGGGTAACTGAGGGAGTCCTGGATTAGGGGGTGTCCGGACTATGACTTTGGCCGGACTCCCAGACTATGAAGATACAAGATTGAAGACTTCGTCCCATGTCCGGATAGGGACTTTCCTTGGCGTGGAAGGCAAGCTTGGCGATATGATATGAAGATCTCCTCCCATTGTAACCCACTTTTTGTAACCCTAGCCCTCTCCGGTGTCTATATAAACCGGAGGGTTTTAGTCCGTAGGACGAACAACAATCATACCATAGGCTAGCTTCTAGGGTTTAGCCTCTCCGATCTCGTGGTAGATCAGCTCTTGTAATACCCATATCATCAATATCAATCAAGCAGGAGTAGGGTTTTACCTCCACCGAGAGGGCCCGAACCTGGGTAAAAACATCATTTCCCTTGTCTCCTATTACCATCCGCCTAGACGCACAGTTCGGGACCCCCTACCCGAGATCCGCCGGTTTTGACACCGACATTGGTGCTTTCATTGAGAGTTCCTCTGTGTCGTCGCCAACAGGAAGGATGCCACACCCCATCTTTAAAGACGGTGTTGTTGCTAAAGAAGCTTTGGCTATTGGCCAAACTATCCGGCTAGGCAGGTTTTTGATGACCGCCTGTTCGGTCGCCGCGCCGGCGATGACCTCTCGGGTCATCGAAAGCAATCTCCAGATCATCCCGGAACTCGCCGAGCAGTTAGATCCGATGGAGCTCTCTTCTCTAAACGAGCTCTTGGATCGCATCGCCGCCCTGGGAGTCGCTACAGATTATGGCCAGATGGGGCTTAAACCCGATCAGAGAGAGATTGACTCTCCCCAGGTCACCCACCACGTTGAAGTGGTGGAAGAACAACATGGCGAATCTTCGCCCATCCTAAGGACCAGATGTGTCCGGATTCCCGACCCCTCCAAGCCGGATATCCGCGGAGGGGAGGATGTCGCCCAAGTCCTGAACCTGAAGTCAGGAAGCAGGCTCGATTCATCGAACAACACCCAAGAAAACAAGCTTCCGGATTCGGAAATTTCTGGGCCCCTGAGTCTTAGATTGGGCGAGGTTTCGGATTTAAATCCACCCGCCCACCCAACTATAAGGGATTTATCCCAAATACGGCAAGAGCCCAGGGAAACAGTACACCACTACTAGGCCAGATTCCTCCTGTTTATTAACAGGATAAAGGATAGCCGTGAGAAGGATGCAATTACATTCTTCTGTAACAATTGTACAGACATCGGAATCCTCAACGCCATAAGTTGTCGCGAAACTACACGCTTCGCCGACTTGACACCCATAGTACAAAAGTACTGTGCGACAGAAAGGGTTCGGAAAACAGAAACAAAATTTTGGGACAATCCTGCCCTGAATACAATCCCAGTCCAAAACAAAAGGACGCATTATCGCCAGGCACCTAAGCCAAATAGCAAAAAACAAAAACCCTCTACAGGGTATGGGACCGTACTCGAGGGATGGCTCAATGGACCCTGTAAAATTCATAGTTCAGGGGAAGTCGCACCAACTCACAACCTTAGAGCATGTTGGATACTCCGGCAGGTGGCCAGGAGCGGCGAGGAGCTTCTAACTCCAGAATCCGCAGAGCACCACCCCAGAAATGCCAGTACGGTGTCAACGGTCTTCGAGACCTTCGCATCGAACAATGCGAGGAAGCGAACGCTCCGCAGCCTTGCCGAAGTCTACCAGGTAGCAACAATAAATCCATGGAGTGACACGGCTATTACTTTTAATGCCAGTGACGAACCTAAATTCCGGACAGCCCGAGCACCAGCCGCATTGGTCCTCAGTCCGATAGTGGACGGCTTCCGGCTTACAAAGGTACTCATGGACGGCGGCAGCGGATCGAACCTCATCTATGAGGAAACACTGCGAAAAATGGAAATAGACTGGAGCCGCATTGAGCGAAGCAACACAACCTTTAGAGGAATAATCCCCAGCCGGGAAGCATGCTGTTCAGGGAAAATCACACTGGACGTAGTGTTCGGCACGCCGGATAATTATAGATCCGAGGAGGTCACATTTGAAGTGGCCCCGTTCAGCAGCGGATACCACGCTCTGTTAGGGCGAGAAGCATTCACAATTTTTCAAGCTATACCCCATTACGGGTACATGAAGCTCAAAATGCCCAGACCCAACGGAATCATCACTCTTGCTAGTGATCCGGACACAGCGCTCCGCGCCGAAAACAAGACGGCCGCACTGGCCCTTGAGGCATTATCCGAAGCCCTGGCGGCTGAGGAACTAACTGTGTTGCGCTCCACGGTGGACAGGGACGACGTGATACTCGACAAAAGATCCAAGTCCACCTCCTTCAAGCCAGCAGACGAAATAGTCAAGTTCCAAGTCCATCCAACGGACGCCACAAAAATGGCCTCCATCGGGGCACAACTAAAACCTGATGTAGACGCCGCACTCAAAGAATTCCTACGAGAAAATTGGGACATTTTTGCCTAGCACCCTTCAGACATGCCAGGAATCCCACGCGGGCTGGCCGAGCACAGCCTGAATATCCTAAAAGGGTTCAAACCCGTTAAGCAGACTCTTCGGCGTTTCTCCGAACCCAAGAGACAAGCCATGGGAGAGGAGCTAGCAAAATTACTGGAAGCCGGATTCATCAGAGATATAAAACATCCGGACTGGCTAGCAAACCTGGTGATGGTACCAAAGAAGGACAAATCTTGGTGCCTATGTGTTGATTTCAAAGACCTAAATAAAGCCTGCCCAAAGGATCCCTTCCCCCTCCCCCGAATTGATCAAATCATCGACGCCACTACAGGACACGATTCATTGTGTTTCCTTGATGCATACTCTGGCTACCACCAAATCAAGATGGCAGAGTCACACCAAGCCGCAATGGCATTCATCACCCCATACGGCCCATTCTGCTTCAACACGATGCCCTTCGGGCTCAAAAATGCCGGCGCAACATATCAGCGCATGATTCAGACATGTCTGGCCAACCAGATCGGCAAAACAGTTGAAGCATACGTAGATGACGTGGTCATCAAATCCAAACATGTCGAAACTCTAGTAGACGACTTGAGGCTCACATTTGACAATCTCCGAGCATATGACATTAAGCTCAATCCAGAAAAATGCGTTTTCGGCGTGCCAGCCGGAAAGCTCTTCGGCTTCATTGTATCCGGTAGAGGAATTTAGGCAAACCCAGCCAAGATCTAAGCTCTGTCGCAATTGGATATCTCAAAAGACATCAAGCAAATACAAAAATTGACATGATGCGTGGCGGCTCTAAGCCGCTTTATCTCCCGCTTAGGAGAAAAGGCATTACCCCTTTATCGCCTCCTGCGGCGCACCAAACACTTCGAGTGGACGGATGCCGCCATGGCCGGACTCAAAGAAATCATAGCCATACTGGCAAAAAATCCGGTCCTGGTCGCGCCCAATACGGGTGAACCAATGCTATTATACATCGCGGCAACCCATCAAGTTGTAAGCGCGGTGCTCGTCGTCGAACGAGAAACGGACGGACACAAGTTTCCTCTCCAAAAACCAGTTTACTATGTGTCCACTGTCCTAACCCCATGCAAGTCACGCTACCCGCATCATCAAAAGATAGCATACGCGGTGTTCATGGCATCCCAGAAGCTGCGACACTATTTCCAAGAGTGTTCAATAACAGTGGCATCCGAAGTACCTCTTAATGATATTATAAACAACCGCAATGCAACGGGCAGGATTGCCAAATGGGCCATTGAGCTCCTCCCGTTCGATATAACTTACAAGCCACGGCGAGCTATCAAATCGCAGGTTTTGGCTGACTTCATCGCTGAATGGACCAAAGCCGAGCTCCCTAAAGAGTACGACGCATATTGCAACTCGATCATTCACTTCGACGGCTCGAAAATGTTGGCTGGCCTAGGGGCTGGCATCGTGCTGACGTCCCCTACAGGAGATACAGTCCAATACGTACTCCAGATAATGTACACGGACTCCAACAACGCAGCCGAATATGAGGCCCTTCTACATGGTCTCTGGATGGCAGTCTCCATGGGCATTCAACGCCTAGAGGTCCGTGGGGGTTCAAACCTCGCGGTATCCCAAATAAATGGAGACTTTGACGCCAAAGATCCGAAAATGGCAGCTTATCACAACGCCGTCTTAAAGATGTCAGCCCGGTTTGAGGGGCTCGAATTTCATCATATAGCTCGGGAGAACAACCAGGAAGCAGATGTGCTGGCACGCATCGGGGCAAAGTGCGATGACGTCCCTCCCAACATCTTCCTAGAGAGGCTTTTCAAGCCATCCGTAACATGGGAGGGAGAGTCCGGAAACAACAGCTCGGACACAGCCACACTACCCCTCACCGAACATTCTGACACAGTTGGCGGCTCTGCCAACGAAGCAACACCGTCAGCCCGCACAATAATGGTAGTCATTGCCCAGTGGACATAACCATTCCTAGCCTACCTAACTAGGCAGGAACTTCCCGAGGACCAAAACTAGCCCCGCTGCATAGTGCGGCGATCTAAAGCCTACAAAGTCCACGAGGGAGAGCTTTATAAGAAGAGCACAACCGGAGTCCTTCAAAGGTGTATCTCCAAAGAAGAAGGGCGAAATCTTCTGGCTGAAATTCATGCCGGACTAGGCAGGCACTATTGAGGAACGTTGCAGAAAATTAAAAAATTTCCTACGGTTTCACCAAGATCCATCTATGAGTTCATCTAAGCAACGAGTCATGGGAGAGAGATTGCATCTACATACCACTTGTAGATCGTGTGCGGAAGCGTTCAAGGGAACGGGGATGATGGAGTCGTACTCGCCCTGATCCAAATCACCGATGACCAAGTGCTGAACAGACAGCACCTCCGCGTTCAACACACGTACGGAGCGGATGACGTCTCCTCCTTCTTGATCCAGCAAGGGGAAAGGAGAGGTTGAGGAAGAAGGCTCCAGCAGCAGCACGACGGCGTGATGATGGTGGAGAGGCAGTACTCCGACAGGGCTTCGCCAAGCACTCAACGGAGGAGGAGAGGTGTTGGGGAGGGGAGGGGCTGCGCCTTGGATCAGGTGTCCAGCCCTCCCCTCGCCCCTCTATTTATAGGGGAAGGGGGAAGGGGGCCGGCCCCTTGTAGATGAGATCTAGAGGGGGGGGTGGCCAGGGAGGGGGACTTACGCCCCAAGCAAGGGGGGCGCCCCCACTAGGGTTCCCCCCAACCCTAGGCGCATGGGCCCAAGGGGGGGCGCGCCCAGCCCTCCAGGGGCTGGTTCCCTGCCCCTTGCGGCCCATGAGGCCCTCCGAGAGGGGTGGCCCCTCCCGGTGGACCCCCGGAACCCCTCCGGTGGCCCCGGTACAATACCGATATGCCCCCGAAACTTTCCGGTGACAACTTCCCATATATAAATCTTCACCTCCGGACCATTTCGGAACTCCTCGTACGTCCGGGATCTCATCCGGGACTCCGAACAACATTCGGTAATCACATACAAGTCTTCCTAATAACCCTAGCGTCATCGAACCTTAAGTGTGTAGACCCTACGGGTCCGGGAGACATGCAGACATGACCGAGATGGCTCTCCGGTCAATAACCAACAGCGGGATCTGGATACCCATGTTGGCTCCCACACGCTCCTCGATGATCTCATCAGATGAACCACGATGTCGAGGATTCCATCAACCCCGTATACAATTCCCTTTGTCAATCGGTACGTTACATGCCCGAGACTCGATCGTTGGTATCCCAATACCTCGTTCAGTCTCGTTACCGGCAAGTCACTTTACTCGTACCGTAATGCATGATCCCGTGACCAAACACTTGGTCACTTTGAGCTCATTATGATGATGCGTTACCGAGTGGGCCTAGAGATACCTCTCCGTCATACGGAGTGACAAATCCCAGTCTTGATCCGTGTCAACCCAACAGACACTTTCAGAGATACCTATAGTGCACCTTTATAGTCACCCAGTTACGTTGTGATGTTTGGTACACCCAAGGTACTCCTACGGTATCCGGGAGTTACACGATCTCATGGTCTAAGGAAGAGATACTTGACATTGGAAAAGCTCTAGCAAAACGAAATACACGATCTTGTGCTATGCTCAGGATTGGGTCTTGTCCATCACATCATTCTCCTAATGATGTGATCCTGTTGTCAATGACATCTAATGTCCATAGTCAGGAAACCATGACTATCTGTTGACCAACGAGCTAGTCAACTACAGGCTTACTAGGGACGTATTTGGTCTAAGTATTCACACGTGTATTACGATTTCCGGATAATACAATTATAGCATGAATAAAAGACAATTATCATGAACAAGGAAATATAATAATAATCCTTTTATTATTGCCTCTAGGGCATATTTCCAACAGTCTCCCACTTGCACTAGAGTCAATAATCTAGTTACATTGTGATGAATCGAACACCCATAGAGTTCTCGTGTTGATCATGTTTTGCTCGCGAGAGAGGTTTAGTCAACGGATCTGCGACATTCAGATCCGTATGTACTTTGCAAATATCTATGTCTCCATCTTGAACATTTTCACGGATGGAGTTGAAGCGACGCTTGATGTGCCTGGTCTTCTTGTGAAACCTGGGCTCCTTGGCAAGGGCAATAGCTCCATTGTTGTCACAGAAGAGTTTGATCGGCCCCGACGCATTGGGTATGACTCCTAGGTCGATGATGAACTCCTTCACCCAAATTGCTTCATGTGCTGCCTCCGAGGCTGCCATGTACTCTGCTTCACATGTAGATCCCGCCACGACGCTCTGCTTGTAGCTGCACCAGCTTACTGCTCCACCATTCAACATATACACGTATCCGGTTTGTGACTTAGAGTCATCCAGATCTGTGTCGAAGGTAGCGTCGACGTAACCCATTACGGCGAGCTCTTCGTCACCTCCATAAACGATAAACATGTCCTTTGTCCTTTTCAGGTACTTCAGGATATTCTTGACCGCTGTCCAGTGTTCCTTGCCGGGATTACTTTCGTATCTTCCTACCAAACTTACGGCAAGGTTTACATCAGGTCTGGTACACAGCATGGCATACATAACAGATCCTATGGCTGAAGCATAGGGGATGACACTCATCTCTTCTTTATCTTTTGCCGTGGTCGAGCATTGAGCTGAGCTCAATCTCACACCTTGCAATACATGCAAGAACCCTTTCTTGGACTGATCCATTTTGAACTTCTTCAAAATCTTATCAAGGTATGTGCTTTGCGAAAGACCTATGAGGCGTCTCGATCTATCCCTATAGATCTTGATGCCTAATATGTAAGCATCTTCTCCAAGGTCCTTCATTGAAAAACACTTATTCAAGTAGGCCTTAATGCTGTCCAAAAGTTCTATATCATTTCCCATCAAAAGTATGTCATCTACATATAATATGAGAAAGGCTAGAGAGCTCCCACTCACTTTCTTGTAAACGCAGGCTTCTCCATAAGTCTGCATAAACCCAAACGCTTTGATCATCTCATCAAAACGAATGTTCCAACTCCGAGATGCTTGCACCAGCCCATAAATGGATCGCTGGAGCTTGCATACTTTGTTAGCATTCTTAGGATCGACAAAACCCTCCGGCTGCATCATATACAGTTCTTCCTTAAGATGCCCATTAAGGAATGCCGTTTTGACGTCCATCTGCCATATCTCATAATCATAGTATGCGGCAATTGCTAACATGATTCAGACGGACTTCAGCTTCGCTACGGGAGAGAAAGTCTCATCGTAGTCAACCCCTTGAACTTGTCGATAACCCTTAGCGAGAAGTCGAGCTTTATAAATGGTAATATTACCATCCACGTCCGTCTTCTTCTTAAAGATCCATTTGTTTCCTATCGCTCGCCGATCATCGGGCAAGTCTGTCAAAGTCCATACTTTGTTTTCATACATGGATTCTATCTCGGATTGCATGGCTTCAAGCCATTTGTTGGAATCTGGGCCCGCCATCGCTTCTTCATAGTTCGAAGGTTCACCATTGTCTAACAACATGATTTCCAGGACAGGGTTGCCATACCACTCTGGTGTGGAACGTGTCCTTGTGGACCTACGAGGTTCAGTAGCAACTTGATCCGAAGTACCTTGATCATAATCATTAATTTCCTCTCCTGTTGGTGTAGGCACCACAGGAACATTTTCCTGAGCTTCACTACTTTCCGGTTCAAGAGGCAGTACTTCATCGAGTTCTACTTTCCTCCCACTTACTTCTTTCGAGAGAAACTCTTTTTCCAGAAAGGATCCGTTCTTGGCAACAAAGGTCTTGCCCTCGGATCTTAAGTAGAAGGTATACCCAATGGTTTCCTTAGGGTGTCCTATGAAGACGCATTTTTCCGACTTGGGTTCGAGCTTTTCAGGTTGTAATTTCTTGACATAAGCATCGCATCCCCAAACTTTTAGAAACGATAGCTTAGGTTTCTTCCCAAACCATAATTCATACGGTGTCGTCTCAACGGATTTAGACGGTGCCCTATTTAAAGTGAATGTAGCTGTCTCTAGAGCGTATCCCCAAAATGATAGCGGTAAATCGGTAAGAGACATCATAGACCACACCATATCCAATAGAGTGCGATTACGACGTTCGGACACACTGTTACGCTGAGGTGTTCCAGGCGGCGTGAGTTGTGAAACGATTCCACATTTCCTTAAGTGTGTACCAAATTCGTGACTTAAGTATTCTCCTCCATGATCTGATCGTAGGAACTTTATCTTTCGGTCACGTTGATTCTCTACCTCATTCGGAAATTCCTTGAACTTTTCAAAGGTCTCAGACTTGTGTTTCATCAAGTAGACATACCCATATCTACTCAAGTCGACAGTGAGAGTGAGAACATAACGATATCCTCCGTGAGCCTCAACACTCATTGGACCGCACACATCGGTATGTATGATTTCCAATAAGTTGGTTGGTCGCTCCATTGTTCCGGAGAACGGAGTCTTGGTCATTTTTCCCATGAGGCATGGTTCGCATGTGTCAAATGATTCATAATCGAGAGACTCTAAAAGTCCATCAGCATGGAGCTTCTTCATGCGCTTGACACCAATGTGACCAAGGCGGTAGTGCCACAAGTATGTGGGACTATCGTTATCAACTTTACATCTTTTGGTATTCATGCTATGAATATGTGTAACATTACGTTCAAGATTCATTAAGAATAAACCATTGACCATTGGGGCATGACCATAAAACATATCTCTCATATAAATAGAACAACCATTATTCTCGGATTTAAATGAGTGGCCATCTCGTATTAAACGAGATCCAGATACAATGTTCATGCTCAAGCTTGGCACTAAATAACAATTATTGAGGTTCATAACTAATCCCGTGGGCAAATGTAGAGGTAGCGTGCCGACGGCGATCACATCGACCTTGGAACCATTCCCGATGCGCATCGTCACCTCGTCCTTCGCCAGTCTCCGCTTATTCCGCAGCTCCTGCTGTGAGTTACAAATATGAGCAACGGCACCGGTATCAAATACTCAGGAGTCACTACGAGTACTGGTAAGGTACACATCAATTACATGTATATCAAATATACCTTTAGTGTTGCCGGCCTTCTTGTCCGCTAAGTATTTGGGGCAGTTCCGCTTCCAGTGACCCTTCCCCTTGCAATAAAAGCACCCAGTCTCAGGCTTGGGTCCATTCTTTGACTTCTTCCCGGCAACTGGCTTACCGGGCGCGGCAATATCTTTGCCATCCTTCTTGAAGTTCTTCTTACCCTTGCCCTTCTTGAACTTAGTGGTCTTATTGACCATCAACACTTGATGTTCTTTCTTGATTTCAACCTCTGCTGACTTCAGCATTGAAAATACTTCAGGAATGGTCTTTACCATCCCCGTATACAATTCCCTTTGTCAATCTCGTACCTCGTTCAGTCTCGTTACCGGCAAGTCACTTTACTCGTACTGTAATGCATGATCCCGTGAACAAACACTTGGTCACTTTGAGCTCATTATGATGATGCATTACCGAGTGGGCCCTGAGATACCTCTCCGTCATACGGAGTGACAAATCCCAGTCTCGATCCGTGTCAACCCAACAGACACTTTCGGAGATACCTATAGTGAACCTTTATAGTCACCCAGTTATGTTGTGACGTTTGGTACACCCAAAGTACTCCTACGGTATCCGGGAGTTACACGATCTCATGGTCTAAGGAAGAGATACTTGACATTGGAAAAGCTCTAGCAAAACGAACTACACGATCTTGTGCTATGCTCAGGATTGGGTCTTGTCCATCACATCATTCTCCTAATGATGTGATCCCGTTGTCAATGACATCTAATGTCCATAGTCAGGAAACCATGACTATCTGTTGACCAACGAGCTAGTCAACTACAGGCTTACTAGGGACGTATTTGGTCTAAGTATTCACACGTGTATTACGATTTCCGGGTAATACAATTATAGCATGAATAAAAGACAATTATCATGAACAAGGAAATATAATAATAATCCTTTTATTATTGCCTCTAGGGCATATGTCAAACAGTCTCCCACTTGCACTAGAGTCAATAATCTAGTTACATTGTGATGAATCGAACACCCATAGAGTTCTCGTGTTGATCATGTTTTGCTCGCGAGAGAGGTTTAGTCAACGGATCTGCGACATTCAGATCCGTATGTACTTTGCAAATATCTATGTCTCCATCTTGAACATTTTCACGGATGGAGTTGAAGCGACGCTTGATGTGCCTGGTCTTCTTGTGAAACCTGGGCTCCTTGGCAAGGGCAATAGCTCCATTGTTGTCACAGAAGAGTTTGATCGGCCCCGACGCATTGGGTATGACTCCTAGGTCGGTGATGAACTCCTTCACCCAAATTGCTTCATGTGCTGCCTCCGAGGCTGCCATGTACTCTGCTTCACATGTAGATCCCGCCACGACGCTCTGCTTGTAGCTGCACCAGCTTACTGCTCCACCATTCAACATATACACGTATCCGGTTTGTGACTTAGAGTCATCCAGATCTGTGTCGAAGGTAGCGTCGACGTAACCCATTACGGCGAGCTCTTCGTCACCTCCATAAACGATAAACATGTCCTTTGTCCTTTTTAGGTACTTCAGGATATTCTTGACCGCTGTCCAGTGTTCCTTGCCGGGATTACTTTGGTATCTTCCTACCAAACTTACGGCAAGGTTTACATCAGGTCTGGTACACAGCATGGCATACATAATAGATCCTATGGCTGAAGCATAGGGGATGACACTCATCTCTTCTTTATCTTTTGCCGTGGTCGAGCATTGAGCTGAGCTCAATCTCACACCTTGCAATACAGGCAAGAACCCTTTCTTGGACTGATCCATTTTGAACTTCTTCAAAATCTTATCAAGGTATGTGCTTTGCGAAAGACCTATGAGGCGTCTCGATCTATCCCTATAGATCTTGATGCCTAATATGTAAGCATCTTCTCCAAGGTCCTTCATTGAAAAACACTTATTCAAGTAGGCCTTAATGCTGTCCAAAAGTTCTATATCATTTCCCATCAAAAGTATGTCATCTACATATAATATGAGAAAGGCTACAGAGCTCCCACTCACTTTCTTGTAAACGCAGGCTTCTCCATAAGTCTGCATAAACCCAAACGCTTTGATCATCTCATCAAAACGAATGTTCCAACTCCGAGATGCTTGCACCAGCCCATAAATGGATCGCTGGAGCTTGCATACTTTGTTAGCATTCTTAGGATCGACAAAACCCTCCGGCTGCATCATATACAGTTCTTCCTTAAGATGCCCGTTAAGGAATGCCGTTTTGACGTCCATCTGCCATATCTCATAATCATAGTATGCGGCAATTGCTAACATGATTCAGACGGACTTCAGCTTCGCTACGGGAGAGAAAGTCTCATCGTAGTCAACCCCTTGAACTTGTCGATAACCCTTAGCAAGAAGTCGAGCTTTATAAATGGTAATATTACCATCCACGTCTGTCTTCTTCTTAAAGATCCATTTGTTTCCTATCGCTCGCCGATCATCGGGCAAGTCTATCAAAGTCCATACTTTGTTTTCATACATGGATTCTATCTCGGATTGCATGGCTTCAAGCCATTTGTTGGAATCTGGGCCCGCCATCGCTTCTTCATAGTTCGAAGGTTCACCATTGTCTAACAACATGATTTCCAGGACAGGGTTGCCATACCACTCTGGTGTGGAACGTGTCCTTGTGGACCTACGAGGTTCAGTAGCAACTTGATCCGAAGTACCTTGATCATAATCATTAATTTCCTCTCTAGTTGGTGTAGGCACCACAGGAACATTTTCCTGAGCTTCACTACTTTCCGGTTCAAGAGGCAGGACTTCATCGAGTTGTACTTTCCTCCCACTTACTTCTTTCGAGAGAAACTCTTTTTCCAGAAAGGATCCGTTCTTGGCAACAAAGGTCTTGCCCTCGGATCTTAAGTAGAAGGTATACCCAATGGTTTCCTTAGGGTATCCTATGAAGACGCATTTTTCTGACTTGGGTTCGAGCTTTTCAGGTTGTAATTTCTTGACATAAGCATCGCATCCCCAAACTTTTAGAAACGATAGCTTAGGTTTCTTCCCAAACCATAATTCATACGGTGTCGTCTCAACGGATTTAGACGGTGCCCTATTTAAAGTGAATGTAGCTGTCTCTAGAGCGTATCCCCAAAATGATAGCGGTAAATCGGTAAGAGACATCATAGACCGCACCATATCCAATAGAGTGCGATTACGACGTTCGGACACACTGTTACGCTGAGGTGTTCCAGGCGGCGTGAGTTGTGAAACGATTCCACATTTCCTTAAGTGTGTACCAAATTCGTGACTTAAGTATTCTCCTCCACGATCTGATCATAGGAACTTTATCTTTCGGTCACGTTGATTCTCTACCTCATTCTGAAATTCCTTGAACTTTTCAAAGGTCTCAGACTTGTGTTTCATCAAGTAGACATACCCATATCTACTCAAGTCGTCAGTGAGAGTGAGAACATAACGATATCCTCCGTGAGCCTCAACACTCATTGGACCGCACACATCGGTATGTATGATTTCCAATAAGTTGGTTGGTCGCTCCATTGTTCCGGAGAACGGAGTCTTGGTCATTTTTCCCATGAGGCATGGTTCGCATGTGTCAAATGATTCATAATCGAGAGACTCTAAAAGTCCATCAGCATGGAGCTTCTTCATGCGCTTGACACCAATGTGACCAAGGCGGCAGTGCCACAAGTATGTGGGACTATCGTTATCAACTTTACTTCTTTTGGTATTCATGCTATGAATATGTGTAACATTACGTTCAAGATTCATTAAGAATAAACCATTGACCATTGGGGCATGACCATAAAACATATCTCTCATATAAATAGAACAACCATTATTCTCGGATTTAAATGAGTGGCCATCTCGTATTAAACGAGATCCAGATACAATGTTCATGCTCAAGCTTGGCACTAAATAACAATTATTGAGGTTCATAACTAATCCCGTGGGCAAATGTAGAGGTAGCGTGCCGACGGCGATCACATCGACCTTGGAACCATTCCCGATGCGCATCGTCACCTCGTCCTTCGCCAGTCTCCGCTTATTCCGCAGCTCCTGCTGTGAGTTATAAATATGAGCAACGGCACCGGTATCAAATACTCAGGAGTCACTACGAGTACTGGTAAGGTACACATCAATTACATGTATATCAAATATACCTTTAGTGTTGCCGGCCTTCTTGTCCGCTAAGTATTTGGGGCAGTTCCGCTTCCAGTGACCCTTCCCCTTGCAATAAAAGCACCCAGTCTCAGGCTTGGGTCCATTCTTTGACTTCTTCCCGGCAACTGGCTTACCGGGCGCGGCAATATCTTTGCCATCCTTCTTGAAGTTCTTCTTACCCTTGCCCTTCTTGAACTTAGTGGTCTTATTGACCATCAACACTTGATGTTCTTTCTTGATTTCAACCTCTGCTGACTTCAGCATTGAAAATACTTCAGGAATGGTCTTTACCATCCCCGTATACAATTCCCTTTGTCAATCTCGTACCTCGTTCAGTCTCGTTACCGGCAAGTCACTTTACTCGTACTGTAATGCATGATCCCGTGACCAAACACTTGGTCACTTTGAGCTCATTATGATGATGCATTACCGAGTGGGCCCTGAGATACCTCTCCGTCATACGGAGTGACAAATCCCAGTCTCGATCCGTGTCAACCCAACAGACACTTTCGGAGATACCTATAGTGCACCTTTATAGTCACCCAGTTATGTTGTGACGTTTGGTACACCCAAAGTACTCCTACGGTATCCGGGAGTTACACGATCTCATGGTCTAAGGAAGAGATACTTGACATTGGAAAAGCTCTAGCAAAACGAACTACACGATCTTGTGCTATGCTCAGGATTGGGTCTTGTCCATCACATCATTCTCCTAATGATGTGATCCCGTTGTCAATGACATCTAATGTCCATAGTCAGGAAACCATGACTATCTGTTGACCAATGAGCTAGTCAACTAGAGGCTTACTAGGGACGTATTTGGTCTAAGTATTCACACGTGTATTACGATTTCCGGATAATACAATTATAGCATGAATAAAAGACAATTATCATGAACAAGGAAATATAATAATAATCCTTTTATTATTGCATCTAGGGCATATTTCCAACAGTCACCACGCCGCAGCCCGGGCCCTTGTAAGCAAGGCCTTCCGTACCGGATTTTATTGGCCGACGGCCCGGACAGACGCTCAGGACTTAGTGCAGTGATGCATCGGTTGCCAATTATTCACTAATCAAAGCCACATGCCGCCTACCGCCCTACAAACCATACCCATCACCTAGCCTTTTGCGGTCTGGGGGCTTGACATGGTTGGACCCCTTAAAGGAGGAACCCACAAGAAAAAATATCTACTGGTCATGGTGAACAAATTCACCAAATGGATAGAGGCCAAGCCTGTAAAGATGGCCGAATCCGGACCGGTGATAGACTTCATATCTGGGGTTGTACACCGTTACAGCGTCCCCCACAGCATCATAACTGACAACGGCACAAACTTCATGGCCGACGAAGTTAAACTCTAGTGCAAAAACATGGGCATCAAGCTGGACTACGCTTCAGTCTATCACCCACAAACTAACGGTCAAGTCGAGTGAGCCAACGGTCTCATCATGAGCGGCGTCAAACCCAGACTAGTGCGATCCCTCAAGGAATCTAACACGCACTGGGTAGAGGAGCTTGACTCCGTACTCTGGGGGCTGCGGACCATGCCGAATCGCACTACCGGATTCACACCATTTTTTATGGTATACGGCGCAGAGGCAGTCCTGCCCTGTGACATAATTCATGACTCACCTCGCGTGTGCATGTACGAAGAAAGAGAAGCCAAACTCGATCGGCTGGACAGCTTGGATGCACTGGAGGAGGAGCGCGACGTAGTAAAAGCCCGTTCCGCATTCTATCAACAGCGGGCTCGAAGATATCAAAGCAGAGAAGTACGGGCCAAAACTTATAACGTTGGCAAACTAGTTCTACACCTTCCGGACAAGAAAAAGGACAAACTAAAGCCCAAATGGGAGGGTCCCTTCATAATCGACCAAGTACTGACTCGTGGAGCGTACCGTCTGCGAAACGCATCGGACAACCGACTCGAGCCGAACCCGTGGAACACAGCACGCCTACGAAGATTCTACGCCTAGCGCCGGACTCCGTGTTCGTCTCCTTCCTCTGTCCTCTTTTTATTTTTTTCACATTAGCTGTCTGGCATTTCTCTCCTTCTCCCTACCTTTTTTTTCTCTCCTCCAAAACCCTTAGGGGCTTGCTTGCGCATTGTTCGCACATACTTGATGTTCCACCCGCGCTCATCATACCTGGGGGCTTCTTTATCAGAAGTGTATATAAACGGGCCTCATGCCCAAAACATGTGTGACACTTCCGCATGAACCTTTTATACACCATTATATGCATCGATATGACTTAAGTTTTGGCCAAGCTGGGTTGCCTGGCTCCTGTGCTTACCCCTACGTCCCCGTTCGTTCGGCTAGGTGGTAAAGGGAGCACCTCTGCGATTGTTACTGCCGGGTCAGCCGGATGTGTATCTCAGACTGGGTGAAGCCGAAAGCTAGCGTTCTTAAGGGAATATTCAGTCAGTGAACTAAAAGATGATTTTTCTTGTTTTTTATCTGCTCCCATATGCTTTTCTGCTATTTTTAGCAGTTCGGACATGCACCTTAGGGCATGCCTCCCAGGGAAAGGAACCCCTAATGGAACTATTCTCCCTGGAAGATGTTTCTTACTAACCATGTAATATAACATAACTAGTTGGGCACTTGTCTGCTAAAGCAATTATGACCCCTACGCCTTGTCTCCATGCATGCCCCGGTTCTTACATAATCGAGAGGGTATTCGGACACACTCCGGACTATAGGGTCTAGAGGTCGAAGCGAAAAGGTCCGCAACGACAAACGATCTACAATCTGGCTAGAAGGCATTTTCATGTCATTTTAAATTACATAGTCAATCCGACCCGGTATATTCTTCTTCAATACCATCCAACAGGCGGTCTAATTTATAGTCCTGTTGAGAATACTTTGCAGCCAGCTCTACCTAGCCATATACTAAACTGACAGGGATCTCCTTTCCGTCTGGACCCATAGGGCCGACCTCGGCCATGTGATTCGGGTCCGCCTTCGTGTACCAAGTCTTCACCATGGCCCAGGCCTCCCTGGCACCTTGACGACGGGCCGATATCTTCCACAACCAGAAGCGCTGCCACACTCCCTCAAGCTTCTTTGCAAGCTCCCCAAGGCCTTCGGGCACGGAGAGGGATGGCCACATAGCATGGATGATGCCCTGCATTGCCTGCCGAACTCGTTCCTACAGTTGCAACAGCTCGGGAAGAAGGTCCCCCGTTGAATCAGGCATTTCCTTCGCAGGACGACCTATCAGCAGACCTACAGACATAGCTCTGTCAATCGACTTCCTCGCCGATTTTTTTCGAGAATTCGCTCAAGCACTTACTAAAAATGTCGTGCCAAAGTCGCCGATTCTCCTTTACGGAAGCAAACAGCTGAATACGAACATCCTTTAGTTCCTTGCCCAGCTGGGTATTGGCATCTTGAAGTTTATTCTTCTCTTGCCTCACCCTCGTCAGCACGCTCTCGCCAACCTTTAGTTGGCGTAGGAGTTGTTGCCTGTCCGGATCTAGTCCGGCGCCATCTGCAATATTATTGTCAGACTGATACACACACCGCACTTCATAAACCACTTATCTTTCGAAATATGTATTATCGGAGGGGGTCTCTATGGCTCCCCTGCGGCGGCTAGTGCAGCCTCAAGTTGGGCCTTGCACTCTTGAAGCTCCTGGGATAGGTGGGTATTCTTTTCTGTAAGATCTTGCATAACAAATGATCCTTAAATCAGTTATTCTAACTATTTTAAGTCTCGGGGGCTACTGGCATATATAACCATCAAAATTCCCCACCCGTATGTCTTTCACATACTGCTCCGTGGCTCTGGCTAGACCATCTTGAGCGGCACGGAGATGCGCATCTCCCAAACTAAAGGCGTTCAAGGCCTCTGGGGAGAAACATGCGTCACGAAGAATTGTCCGGCGGCGCCTGTGATTCATGGCGCTCTCCACCTCAGATCTGGTGGTGGACAACCTGTCGGCATCCTCCGTTGGAGGAGCATCTAATGTGCGCCTTGTGTTCGTCTCCCCATCCGGACCTGGCGTTGGAGCCTGGCTGGCGGAGGCTCGATTGGCAACCTCTCCGGACACAGTCCGGCAAGCGCTCATTCTCCTGAAAAATCACGAGCGTTAGCATGCCTTCCAAGAATCTTTCCTTGAGGCACGGAGGCACGCCATACCATTGCAGCGACGTATCGATCCGCACCGCACTTCTTTTCCGCCTGCTGGGCCGAGCTGCCCCTTGTTGGCCAGCCGCAGCGGGCTCGGCTTCCCGCCTCAAAGGTACCTCCTGCGGGACACCATCAGTATGCGGTGATCAGAAATAAGCATGGATGGGTCATGGTATCAGGGCTTCAGTCACAGTTACCGGGGAAGCTGGAAATATTCCGGGGTAATCAGCCGTAATGGTAACCAACGCATTGTCAATGCTAAGTTGGTGGAACACCCCGTCGATCAACTCCACCTTTATATCCGGATCCTCTTCGGAGGCCTGATCGAGGGACTGTTCTGGATCCTCGGGTTGTGGAGGCGGGATGTGTATATCCTCTACAGCCCGGCGCAGTTCCTGCGCCGAAACCACAAAAGTGAGATACTAAACCATGGGAATGGAGATCTGATGAGCAAAAAGAAAATGTCCGCTTACCCAGCTTCGAGGATTGTTCATAGAAAATCCGTTCAATGGGCTAACACGGAGAAAATCCTCCTTTTCCCCTTTGTACAGGCCGGACAAGATCTTCACCAGATCAGCGACTGATCCCGGCCCCTTACGGCCGTGGCGGGTGGCATCATCCTCCCCGTTGAAATCCCACATGGGGTGGCCCCTATATTGGAGTGGCTGCACCCCCCACATGATGCATGTGGCCATGACCCCAATCATGTCCAATCCGGAATGAGCCAATAATCTTATTCGGTCCATCAGGTACAGGACGTCCCTGTCATTCTCCCGTTGAGGGCTCCGCGGACGCCAACTTAGGCGTTTCTTTAGAGGAGAATTACTGAACTCCGGGAGGCCGGTCCGAACTGGATCCGGTAGCAGGGCGTCTTCTATATAAAACCATTCCGAAGGCCAGCCTTCGGACACCTTCTTCGGGGTTCCGGATAGATATCCGGTCCCGGCGATGCGCCATAGTTCGGCTCCGCCCACTTGATATACTGACCCCTCATAAGAGCGGGGTACGAGGCAGAATAATCTCTTCCACAGCACAAAATGAGCCTCGACACCCAAGAACAGCTCACAAAGGGCCACGAAGCCCGCGATGTGCAGAATGGAGGCAGGCGTAAGGTGGTGCAACTGAAGGCCGTAGAACTCCAGGAGCCCCCGGAGGAACGGATGTATTGGAAATCCGAGTCCTCTTATTAGATAAGGGACAAAGCATACCCGCTCTCCTTTGGAGGGATTGGGGACGCTCTCCGCCTATTTTCCGCCCTTGTAGGTGGCGAGTCCGGCTCGAACCGGAACCATGAAGGCTGGGGGAAGAAATCCCTTGGTTTGGAGCACCACTAGCTCGCTGTGCGGGACTGAGCATCTCTCCCAAACTCTAGGCTGAGGGCTGGGAGCGCGAGAGGAGGAGCCACATCAACTGTCCATGATGGAATGGATTTTTTTCAGAGGCGCTCCGATGAATACTCACGGGAGGAGGATGGTATGATTCGGATCTAGATCCTTGTCTCTTTTTATAGGCGGCTCATTTGCGCAGCTAGGGGGGGAAATGTAAAAATACCCTGGATTTTCGCATTCGTTCGACACGTGGAGGATGGCCTTTATTGGGCATGGAAGCCAAGGAGCGCAACATTTATCAGAAGCCGGACACTATTATATAAGTATATGGAGCTGGAAAAGAACCCGCCTTGCAATGCCGAAGACAATTTGTGCGCCGGACTTGTCGTCATTGAAGCTTGGTTTGGGGGCTACTGAGGGAGTCCTGGATTAGGGGGTGTCCGAATGGCCAGACTATAACCTTTGGCCGAACTCCCGGACTATGAAGATACAAGATTGAAGACTTCGTCCCGTGTCCGGATAGGGACTTTGCTTGGCGTGGAAGGCAAGCTTGGCGATACGATTTGAAGATCTCCTCCCATTGTAACCGACTTTGTGTAACCCTAGCCCTCTCTGGTGTCTATATAAACCGGAGGGTTTTAGTCCGTAGGACGAACAACAATCATACCATAGGCTAGCTTCTAGGGATTAGCCTCTCTGATCTCGTGGTAGATCAGCTCTTGTAATACCCATATCATCATTATCAATCAAGCAGGAGTAGGGTTTTACCTCCACCGAGAGGGCCCGAACCTGGGTAAAAACATCGTGTCCCTTGTCTCCTGTTACCATCCGCCTAGACGCACAGTTCGGGACCCCCTACCCGAGATCTGCCGATTTTGACACCGACAGTAACCCAACCGCGCCATTGATTACGGCGCTTGGGAGATAAGCGAGTTTTATCAGGCTGGTGGGGATGCATATTTTCGTCCGTCCATATAAGGGGATAAGGATCCACCTCGTTACCTATGCCTGCTTCCTCCTTTGCTTATCCATTTCCGCGCACTCGAGCTCCAGTGCCCAAGTCAGCACATCTCGCCTCAACCTTCCCCAACCATGTCCGGAGCGGGAGGCAAGTGGATGGCCTCCTCTGTCACGGAGGGGCACATCAAAAGGCTGCGGAAGGCCGGATACTTGTCCGGCGACATCGCACATCGGCTCCCCGATAAGGGGCAGCTCATCCCCACTCCCGGGCCCCATGAGAGGGTGGTGTTCGTCACCCACTTCCTCCGCGGACTAGGTTTTCCACTTCACCCATTTGTCCGGAGGCTCATGTTCTACTATGGCCTAGATTTCCACGATCTGGCCCCGAATTTCATCCTCAACATCTCAGCGTTCATCGTCGTGTGCGAGGCCTTCCTCTGCATTCAGCCCCACTTCGTCTTATGGATGAAGACCTTCAATGTCAAGCCGAAGGTAGTGGGCGGCCGCCAAGGGAGTGCGGAGGTGCCATGGTGGGCAAGATGCCCAACGTCCTATGGCTCGAGGGCTCCTTTGTGGAAACCATAAAGGGGTGGCAATCGGGGTGGTTCTACATCACAGAGCCGCGTGACCCTGAATGGGCAGCGGCCCCCGAATTCAGATCTGGCATCCCCACACGGCTCACCTCCTAGAAATAGAAGGGCCTATCATGGGGTGATTCGGAGGAGATGACCGGACTCCAATCCTGCGTCCAAACCTTGGTGAATAAGAAGCTCAAGCTTGTCAACGTAGTCCAGGTCATGCTCATCCGTCGGATCCTCCCGTGCCAGGAACGGGCCTTTAATCTGTGGGAGTTTGATCCGGCACAGCACCAAACCTTGAGCAGGCTCTTCGACACTACGTACGAAGATGCCTGGAAGGTGCTGTTCAAGGGTGCCGAGGCTCCCGCATCCGCTACCAAAGATCGTGGATTCATCTCGCAGCGTCAAGCCGATGAGGTAAGCTATTTTACCCTTTATGGTACACTTATTTTTCATAGTTTGACTCTATGTGGGATCTAAACTCCCTTTACCTTTGACAGGCCTGGCAAAAGAAGTCCGGGCAGGTTAACTATCCGGCTCCCTTGCCAGAAGACCCGGCGGACGCCCAATTAACGGGGCTGCTGGCTCCGGCGCCTTACGTGGTGCCGGAGAAGAAGGCCAAGAAGAAGGCCACGGGAACTCGGAGGAGTTCCCAGCGCCAGGTATTATCGGACTCATCGTCCGATGACTCCGAGGCGGACTCCTCCCACGAAGACAAGGAGGAGAAAAAGGAGGCTTCTCCCCCAGCGGGGGGAGAGAAGAAAAGGGGGGAGGCCGGAGGGTCCAAGAAGGGAAGGACCCTTCCTCCGGACTGTTCCACCAACGCCGACGACGGCGGTGAGGAGTGGCCCTCGAGGGCCAAGCCCGTGGCGAGATCGTAAGTGTTCGAATTCCAGAATAACTCATGATTTTTCTTTTGTCATGTAGTGTCTTCTAACGCCGAATACAACCATGTAGCCCGCCCAAGGATGAGCTCCCCGCTTCGTCGAGCGGCTCCCTGGATTCGTCGAATGTGAATAGTGCTTCACTTCTGACCGCCTCCTCCCCCCGTGATGCAGACGACGCCGCGGTGGAGTCCCAAAAGGGGCCCGGCCAGGAGGAGGAGGTCCCAGAGGTGCCGCAAGGCAACCTCCCGGACTTTGGGCACGAGGGGGATCAACCCCCAAAGGGCTCTGAGTTCGGCCCTGGGCCGGACTCATCACCGGAACCCTTAGTGGTTCCGGAGTCCGGCGGGCGGCCCCTTCGTAAGAAGGGCGAGACTGCGACGCCGGTGACCTCCGTCCAACCGGAGGCGCCGGATAATTTGCTGGAGGCGCTCAATGGCGCCTCTATCGACGAGGAGCACCGCACTGTTATGAGTGCGGTGATCCAGAAAGTTCAGTCCGCCAAGAGCGGGCTGACGGAAGCCTGTACCAGCCTTCTAAAAGGCTTTGAGGTATGTAATTAAGATATGTAAAAATAGTACCGCATAGACAGTAGCCCTTGATGCTCAGTTTGGTGTTCCGAAAGAAAAGTCGAACTGAGGATCTAAAAAGATATACGCAGGAGTCTAACATAAACATGTCAATATGGGAACGCAGGCAGCTCTACTGACCTCTGCCGCACTGACTGCGGAGGTCAATGTATTGAATCAGAGCCTCGAGCGGTCCGAGAACGAGCTCGGCCGTGCCAAGAAGCAGCTCGAGGACCAGGAAGGTAATTAATACCTTATTAAAGTAATACCTTATAGAAAGGATTTGGTTGCGAAAAATGACAGGAATAACGTGAGTATTGCAGGGGCCACAAACGAGGTGGAAACCCTGCAGGAGGCGGTGTCCAAGGCCGAAAGCAATGCGGCCGCGGAATGCACCGAGTGAGAGAAGCAGGAGGCGCGGGTGGCGGAGGTGCGGCAAGAGCTCCAGGCTCTCGTGGAAAAACATGAGAGTTTGGAGCGTGACTCTAAGACTCGAGAGTCCGAGCTCGCCTCGGCTCTTGAGAGTGCCAAAGTCGCTAAGGCCGAAGCCCGAAAAGCCCTCCAGGAGATTGAGGCGATAAAAAAGATAGCGGCGGGTAAGGCATTCTTCATGCAAAGCAAGCATGTAAAAGTGAATTATCTGTTACTTACCCGAATTCAGAGCTCTCCAGGAGCGTTCGCAGATCTGCCTCATAGCGTATCCGATGTTGCCGCATTCTACCGAGCCGAGGAGGGGAGCTCGACGGAAAAGGTGTTCTGGTCTCAATATGCTGAGGCCGGACATCCGGTGCCCCTGAGCGACCAGCTGAAGCAGCTGGTCGAGCTCCACAAGGTGGCCGAACAGGACATGAAGGGCCTCATAGTTCGGCTGTGGCCCAAGGGAGCCATGCCTGGGAGCTACTTCTGTTTGGTGCGGCGGCTGGTGGACGCCTGTCCATGGATTGAAGTCATCAAGCATTCCGTCTGCATTGAAGGTGCCCGTTGGGCCCTTGCCCGCGCTAAAGTGCACTGGGGCAAGATGGACGCCGAGAAGCTTGTGACGGACGCGCCATCGTCGGGCAAGGAGTATCGCACGCCCGAGATGTACTATAAGGGTGTCCTGAAGGGTGCCCGCCTTATAGCGGGTGAATGCGCCAAAGATGTAATTTTTTAGTAGACTCGCATTTTATTATCCTGTGCGCTGAAAACTTTGTTCATATGCGCTAAGCAACGCTTGTTAATTTAAAATATTACCTTATGTGCGGCCGTTTATCAAATTTGAGAGATGGCAAGTCGTCGACTTCAGCCCCCATGCCACGAGTGCTGGGGTGTTCGGGATAAACTTGAGCGCTCTTGTTCCCATTTTTGGGTCCTTCGAGGGAGGCGCTCAACACAACGAATGAGGCAACCGGACTTATAATGCTTGAACACTCCCACTTAGCCATAGAATTCTATAATTTTAAATTTCGGCGAAGCCGCTAGTTTTCGGAAGACTGAATTCGGGGCGCTATCCACGCCTGGGCCGGACAAAGCCGACTCCTCGCTCTAAGCGGCATAAGTCTTTAGGGACTCGAAAAAACCTCTCGAATAGCGACCGGCTCTTGCCCTATCATGACGGTCAGTTTTAGCTTTCTCCACTGAGGTGCTCAACCCAGCTCAACTGGGGCACAATCGCAGTGGTTCTCCCAGCGCTACCTTAGCCGATATAACGGAACGTAAGGTACCAAAACATGGGAGCCGGGCAAACCCAACTATTGACCCAAGACATGATTCGGAGCCGATGCATATAATGCTATAAGTTCGGGGTGCCGCACTTGTGAAAGTGTTCGGACTTATTACACCATATTTTGGGGAACTTAAGCCCCTGGTGTATTTAGCCGTACCAAAGCATACGGATGCAACATGTCATAAGTGGACATGTATAGATAGAAAAAGGAATGCAATAATAGGCGAAAAGCGATGCATTGTTTATTCAAAAAATACTGCAATGAAAGCAGAACGATACAAATAGTGTGATAAGCAAGGGATGAGACAATTTAACATGTCCCCCTCCAGGGGTAGGCTGCGGGGTGGTATGTAAAACAGGTATACTGCTCGTAATAGAGACCACCTGGACACTCGACGTAGCTTTTTTGCTTCCCTGGCTGTTGCATCGTGAGTTCGGCAAGTCTACTGCCGGACAAGGCTTCTGGAAAACGGAGTCCCGCGAATAAGAGAAAGAAAAAAAAGGAATGCCACAATTGAGAGTCCCTGGTGCGGTCGAGCCGCTCTCCGGGCATGCCATGGCCGTGCCCCTACCCCTATGCCCATGGTATCTCCAAAGCGTAGTTATGTACGCGTAGTACTGGTCTCACAATTTCGCGAGGGCTGGGGTTGGGGCCGCATTGCTATGCGTGCTCGGAACATGCCAGGTGGTCTTGTTGTAGGTTACTCCGGGCGCGTTTGACGGTGTCCGGCCGCTTAACGGCCGGACTCGAGAATTGCCTTAAGAGGCTGCTTTGTACTTCCGCCGCGAGAGCCGCTGTATGATCCTCCGTGCGGAGAGAGCGTTCAGTGTTTCCGTTGACCGTAATGACTCCTCGAGGGCCTGGCATCTTGAGCTTGAGGTATGCGTAGTGCGGCACCGCATTGAACTTTGCAAATGCGGTTCGTCAAAGTAGTGCATGATAGCCGCTGCGGAACGGGACTATGTCGAAGATTAACTCTTCGCTTCGGAAGTTACCCGGGGATCCGAAGACCACTTCAAGTGTGACTGAGCCTGTACAGTTGGCCTCTACACCTGGTATGACGCCTTTGAAGGTCGTCTTTGTGGGTTTAATCCTTGAGGGGTCTATGCCCATCTTGCGCACTGTATCCTGATAAAGCAGGTTCAGGCTGCTGCCGCCGTCCATCAGCACTCTAGTGAGGTGAAATCCGTCGACGATTGGGTCTAGAACCAATGCGGCGAATCCGCCATGGCGGATGCTAGTGGGGTGGTCCCTTCGATCAAAGGTGATCGGGTAGGAGGACCATGGATTGAACTTTGGGGCGACTGGCTCCATCACATATACGTCCCTGAGTGCACGCTTCCGCTCCCTTTTGGGTATGTGGGTTGCATATATCATGTTCATCGTCCGCACTTGTGGGGGGAAACCCTTCTGTCCTCTATTGTTCGGCGGCCGGGTCTCCTCCTTGTCATCGCTATGCAGCCCCTTGTCATTGTTTTTGGCAGTTAACTTGCCTGCTTGCTTGAACACCCAACAATCCCTGTTGGTGTGATTGGCTGGCTTTTCGGGGGTGCCGTGTATCTGGCACGAGCGATCGAGTATTCGGTCCAAATTGGACGGGCCTGGAGTATTTCTTTTGAATGGCTTTTTCGCTGACCGGGTTTAGAGCCTCTAAATCCGGCATTGACTGCCGTATCCTCAGTATTGTCGCCATTAACGCGGCGCTTGTGCTTGTTACGACACGACCTGCTGTTGGTGTCCTTGGTATCCGAATTACCAACGCTCTTGGTTAGGTTGTTACTACGAGCTAGCCAGCTGTCCTCTCCTATGCAGAAGCGGGTCATGAGTGATGTGAGGGTTGCCATGGAATTTGGCTTTTCCTGTCCTAGGTGCCGGGCAAGCCACTCGTCGTGGACGTTATGTTTGAAGGCTGCAACGACCTCTACATCCGGACAGTCGATGATTTGATTTTTCTTGGTTAAGAACTGTGTCCAGAATTGTCTGGCCGATTCATCTGGCTGCTGAATTATGTGGCTTAGGTCAATAGCATCTGGTGGTCGCACATATGTGCCCTGGAAGTTATCAAGGAATGCGGCTTCCAGGTCTTCCGAACAACCAATTGGTTCTGCTGGCAAGCTGTTGAGCCAATGCCGAGCTGGTCCTTTAAGCTTGAGTGGGAGGTATTTGATGGCATGTAGATCATCACCGCAGGCCATGTGGATGTGAAGGAGATAGTCCTCGATCCAAACCGCAGGATCTGTTGTGTCGTCGTATGATTCAATGTTTACGGGTTTGAAACCCTCGGGATTTGATGATCCATTACTTAGTCTGTGAAGCATAGTGGGTGTGCGGCGCCTCTGTATTGGGCTATATCACGACGCAGCTCAAATGAGCTTTGTCTATTGTGTTCAGCCCGGCCGGAATTGTTGTATCCGGTGTGACGGTTGTCATCACGTATCGTGGGGCGCCCACGCGATCCGTAGATCGATCTTGTTTGCCTTGCCTTGTCATCGAGTATATCCCGCAGGTCTAACACATTTTCCCGTGCCTTGGTATTTTTTGAGCGACGCCGGGGTGCGGCTTGAGTGTAGGGCGGAAGGCCTCTCTGTCACGGCCACGAGGTGGCCGGTCGGCCATATTATGCGCTGGTGATGTAGGTTTAGGTGATTCCTCCTCTAATCGGGGTAGCAGCCTGCGTTTTGGGTAGCTCTTGGAGGGGCGTTCGAGTTCATACTCTTCGGCCGCAAGGACTTCCGTCCATCTGTTGGCTAGCAAGTCTTGGTCAGCTCTAAGTTGTTTCTGCTTTTTCTTGAGGCTGGTTGCTGTGGCCATGAGCCTGCGTTTGAAACACTCTTGTTCGATGGAAACCTCAGGCACGACAAATTCATCGTCATCGAGGCTTGCCTCGTCTTTGGAGGGATGCATATAATTATCGTCCTCTACCTCTCTGTCTGCCGCTCTCTCATGAGGGCTGGCTTCTCCATCCTCCTGCGCTGAATCCTGCTGGAGGGGGTTGTCTTCGGCACTGTCCGGGGTGTTATTGTCTCCGGTGCCGGAATCTCCATTTTTGCTGTGGCGGGATTTAGAGCGGCGCCGCTGACGCCGACGCTTAGGCTGTTTCTTGGAGGTGTCGTTCTCCGTTGTTCCGTCACCATTCCCATCCTTTGGGATGTCCACCATGTAAATGTCGTATGACGAGGTGGCCTTCCAGTGCCCTGTAGGCGCTGGTTCTTGGTCGTCTCCTGCATCGTCGTCCATACCGTCGATGTCTTCGGAGTCGAAGTCGAGCATGTCGGTTAAATCATCGACAGTGGCTACAAAGTGGGTGGTGGGTGGGCATTGAATTTTTTCGTCGTCCGCATCCCAACCTACCTGACCATAGTCCGGCCAGGGCTCCCCTGATAAAGAGAGAGACTTTAGTGAATTCATGATGTCGCCAAAGGGCGAGTGCTAAAAGATGTCCACGGAAGTGAACTCCATAATCGGCGCCCAATCGGATTCGGTTGGCAGGGGCGCGGAAGGTTCGGAGTACGGAGAGGAGTCCGGCACCTTGGAGTCACGAGCTTCACAAAGTATAGGGTTGGTATTCGGCTCTATCACCGTAGAGGTAGCAGCCCCCGAGGCAGTGTCCAGCCACCCGTCCTCGATCGGCACAGTCGGCTCCAAGCTAAGGGTCGGAGCGGACACTTGTGCGGCCTCCAGGGCACTGTCCGGCGGCAGAGCTAGATCATGCCCATCGTGACAGTGCGGCGCGCTTGGCTGTGGCTCGAACCCGTCGGAGATCAAGTCTCCGCGGACGTCAGCTGTATGGTCCCAACTTCCAAACCTGACCTGATGGCCCGGGGCGTAGCTTTCAATCTGCTCCAGGTGGCTAATCAAGTTGGCCCGCAGTGCAAAGCCGCCAAATATGAAGATCTGTCCAGGGAGAAAAGTCTTACCCTGGACCGCGTCGTTGTTGATGATCGAAGGAGCCATCGGGCCTAAAGGCGATGACACAGAGGAACTCTCAATTAAAGCACCAATGTCGGTGTCAAAACCGGCGGATCTCGGGTAGGGGGTCCCGAACTGTGCATCTAGGCGGATGGTAAAGGAGACAAGGGACACGATGTTTTTACCCAGGTTCGAGCCCTCTCGGTGGAGGTAAAACCCTACTCCTGCTTGATTAATATTGATGATATGGGTAGTACAAGAGTAGATCTACCACGAGATCAGAGAGGCTAAACCCTAGAGGCTAACCTATGGTATGATTGTTGTTCGTCCTACGGACTAAAACTCTCCGGTTTATATAGACACCGGAGAGGGCTAGGGTTACACAGAGGCGGTTACAATGGTAGGAGATCTACATATCCGTATCGCCAAGCTTGCCTTCCACACCAAGGAAAGTCCCATCCGGACACAGGACAAAGTCTTCAGTCTTGTATCCTCATAGTCTTGGAGTCCGGCCAAAGATGATAGTTCGGCTATTCGGACACCCCCTATTCCAGGACTCCCTCAGTCGGGCTTGCACGTGGTTGTATCGAAAATGAGTAATTTTCGGGTCTCAAGCTGGCCTTACACATGGAGATGTTAAAAAAGTGTCATCCGGACCATGCTTTTGGGCTTCAGGCTAGCATGCGGTAGGGAGTTACACTTGGAATGGATGAAAAATGTTGTTCCAGCCGTAGTATTGGGCTTCAGACTAGTGTTCGGCTTACATGTGGCGGTGTCGAAAAGGAGTAATTTTCAGGCAGAGGGTTGTGTTTGGGTCGGGCTTACACGTGGCGGTGTCGAAAAGTTGTAATTTTTAGGCAACGGGTTGTGTTCTGGTCGGGCTTACACGTTATGGTGTCGAAATGTTGTAATTTTCAGGCATCCGGTTGTGTTCCGGTCGGACTTACACATTGTGGTGTCGAAAAGTAGTAATTTTCAGG
>NW_025226136.1:6835-7749 GCF_018294505.1 Triticum aestivum | reverse complement strand
CTTGGGTTGTGTTTGGGTCGGGCTTACATGTTGCGGTGTCACAAAGGAGTAATTTTTAGGCCTCGGGTTGTGTTTGTGTCGGGCTTACACGTGGCGGTGTCAAAAAGCAGTAATTTTCAAGCCTTGGGTTGTGGTTGGGTCGGGCTTACACGTGGCGGTGTCGAAAAGGAGTAATTTTCAGGCCTCGGGTTGTGTTTGGGTCGGGCTTACACGTGGTGGTGTCGGAAAGGAGTAATTTTCTGGCCTCGGGTTGTGTTTGGGTTGGGCTTGCACGTGGTTGTGTCGAAAATGAGTAATTTTCGGGTCTCAAGCTGGCCTTACACATGGAGACGTTAAAAAAGTGTAATCCGGGCCATGCTTTTGGGCTTAAGGCTAGCATGCGGTAGGGAGTTACACTTGGAATGGATGAAAAATGTTGTTCCAGCCGTAGTATTGGTCTTCAGACTAGCGTTCAGCTTACATGTGGCGGTGTCAAAAAGGAGTAATTTTCAGGCAGAGGGTTGTGTTTGGGTCGGGCTTACACCTGGCGGTGTCGAAAAGTTGTAATTTTCAGGCATCGGGTTGTGTTCTGGTCAGGCGTACATGTTGTGGTCTTGAAATGTAACGAGCTTAACAAGCTTAACAAGCTAAACGAGCCAGCTCACGAGTTATACGAGTCGAGCCAATCTTGGGTTTGAGCTCGTTATAGTAACGAGTCGAGTCGAGCTAGCTCGTTAATGAAACAAGCTCTAGCGAGTCGAGCCGAGCTGGCTCGACTCGGCTCGAATTCCAGCCCTACGTTGTGGTGTCGAAAATTTGTAATTTTCAGGCATCGGGTTGTCTTTGGGTCGAGCTTACACGTGGGGGTGTCGAAAAGGAGTAATTTTCTAGCCTCGGGTTGTGTTTGGGTCGGGCTTACACGTGACGGTGTCGAA
>NW_025226136.1:6285-6825 GCF_018294505.1 Triticum aestivum | reverse complement strand
GTCGGGCTTACATGTGGTGTTGTCGAAAAGGAGTAATTTTCTGGCCTCGGGTTGTGTTTCGGTCGGGCTTGCACGTGGTTGTGTCGAAAATGAGTAATTTTCGGGTCTCAAGCTGGCCTTACACATGGAGATGTTAAAAAAGTGTCATCCGGGCCATGCTTTTGGGCTTCAGGCTAGCATGCGGTAGGGAGGTATATTTGGAATGGATGAAAAATGTTGTTCGGGTCATAGTATTCGGCTTCAGACTAGCGTTCAGCTTACATGTGGCGGTGTCAAAATGGAGTAATTTTTAGGCAGCGGGTTGTGTTTGGGTCGGGCTTACACGTGGCGGTGTCGAAAAGTTGTAATTTTTAGGCATCGGGTTGTGTTCTGGTCGGGCTTACTCGTTGTGGTGTCAAAATGTTGTAATTTTCATGCATCGTGTTGTGTTCCGATCGGGCTTACACGTTGTGGTGTCGAAAACTAGTAATTTTCAGGCCTCGGGTTATGTTTGGGTCGCGCTTACACGTGGGGGTGTCAAAAAGGAGTAATTTTCTGGCC
>NW_025226136.1:3490-4011 GCF_018294505.1 Triticum aestivum | reverse complement strand
GGTTGTGTTTCGGTCGGGCTTGCACGTGGTTGTGTCGAAAATGAGTAATTTTCGGGTCTCAAGCTGGCCTTACACTTGGAGACGTTAAAAAAGTGTCATCCGGGCCATGATTTTGGGCTTCAGGCTAGCATGCGGTAGGGAGTTATATTTGGAATGGATGAAAAATTTTGTTCGGGCCGTAATATTCGGCTTCAGACTAGCGTTCAGCTTACATGTGGTGGTGTCAAAATGGAGTAATTTTCAGGCAGAGGGTTGTGTTTGGGTCGGGCTTACACGTGGCGGTGTCGAAAAGTTGTAATTTTCAGGCATCGGGTTGTGTTCCGGTCGGGCTTACATGTTGTGGTGTCGAAAACTAGTAATTTTCAAGCCTCGGGTTATGTTTGGGTCGCGCTTACACGTGGGGGTGTCGAAAAGGAGTAATTTTCTGGCCTCGGGTTCTGTTTGGGTCGGGCTTACAAGTTGTGGTGTCGAAAAAATGTAATTTTTAGGTATCGGGTTGTGTTCTGGTCGGGCTTACAAGT
>NW_025226136.1:2261-2999 GCF_018294505.1 Triticum aestivum | reverse complement strand
TTGTGTTTGTGTTGGGCTTACACGTGGCGGTGTCGAAAAGGAGTAATTTTCAGGCCTTGGGTTGTGTTTGGGTCGGGCTTACACGTGGCGGTGTCGAAAAGGAGTAATTTTCGGGCCTCGGGTTGTGTTTGGGTCGGGCTTACACGTGGTGGTGTCGAAAAGGAGTAATTTTCTGGCCTCGGGTTGTGTTCGGGTCGGGCTTGCACGTGGTTGTGTCGAAAATGAGTAATTTTCGGGTCTCAAGCTAGCCTTACACATGGAGACGTTAAAAAAGTGTCATCCGGGCCATGCTTTTGGGCTTCAGGCTAGCATGCGGTAGGGAGTTACACTTGGAATGGATGAAAAATGTTGTTCGGGCCGTAGTATTGGGCTTCAGACTAGCGTTCAGCTTACATGTGGCGGTGTCAAAAAGGAGTAATTTTCAGGCAGAGGGTTGTGTTTGGGTCGGGCTTACACGTGGCGGTGTCAAAAAATTGTAATTTTCAGGCATCGGGTTGTATTCTGGTCGGGCTTACACGTTGTGGTGTCGAAAAGTTGTACTCCCTCCGTTCCAAAATAGATGACTCAACTTTGTACTAATTTTAGTACAAAGTTAGTATAAAGTTGGGTAGTAATTTTCAGGCATCGGGTTGTGTTCTGGTCGGGCTTACACGTTGTGGTGTCGAAAAGTTGTAATTTTCAAGCCTCGGGTTGTGTTCTGGTCGGTCTTACACGTGGGGGTGTCGAAAAGGAGTAATT
>NW_025226136.1:1486-2251 GCF_018294505.1 Triticum aestivum | reverse complement strand
GAAAATGAGTAATTTTTAGGCCTCAGGTTGTGTTTGTGTCGGGCTTACACATGGCGGTGTTGAAAAGTAGTAATTTTCAGGCCTTGGGTTGTGTTTGGGTCGGGCTTACACGTGGCGGTATCGTAAAGGAGTAATTTTCGGTCCTCGGGTTGTGTTTGGGTCGGGCTTACACGTGGTGGTGTCAAAAAGGAGTAATTTTCTGGCCTCGGGTTGTGTTCGGGTCGGGCTTGCATGTGGTTGTGTCGAAAATGAGTAATTTTCGGGTCTCAAGCTGGCCTTACACACGGAGATGTTAAAAAAGTGTCATCCGGGCCATGCTTTTGGGTTTCAGGCCAGCATGCGGTAGGGAGTTACACTTGGAATGGATGAAAAATGTTGTTCGGGCCGTAGTATTGGGCTTCAGACTAGCGTTCAGCTTACATGTGGCGGTGTCAAAAAGGAGTAATTTTCAGGCAGAGGGTTGTGTTTGGGTCGGGCTTACACGTGCGGTGTCGAAAAGGGGTAATTTTCAGGCCTTGGGTTGTGGTTGGGTCGGGCTTACATGTGGCGGTGTCAAAAACTTGTAATTTTTAGGCACCGGGTTGTGTTCTGGTCGGTCTTACACGTGAGGGTGTCGAAAATGAGTAATTTTCGGGCCTGAGGTTGTGTTTGGGTCGGGCTTACGCATGGCTGTGTCAAAAGGAGTAATTTTCAGGCCTTGGGTTGTGTTTGGGTCGGGCTTACATGTTGCGGTGTCGAAAAGGAGTAATTTTTAGGCCTCGGGTT
>NW_025226136.1:0-734 GCF_018294505.1 Triticum aestivum | reverse complement strand
TTTCAGGCCTTGGGTTGTGTTTGGGTCGGGCTTACATGTTGCAGTGTCGAAAAGGAGTAATTTTTAGGCCTCGGGTTGTGTTTGTGTCGGGCTTACACATGGCGGTGTTGAAAAGGAGTAATTTTCAGGCCTTGAGTTGTGTTTGGGTCGGCTTACACGTGGCGGTATCGTAAAGGAGTAATTTTCGGTCCTCGGGTTGTGTTCGGGTCGGGCTTGCACGTGGTTGTGTCGAAAATGAGTAATTTTCGGGTCTCAAGCTGGCCTTACAAACGGAGACGTTAAAAAAGTGTCATCCGGGCCATGCTTTTGGGCTTCAGGCCAGCATGCGGTAGGGAGTTACACTTGGAATGGATGAAAAATGTTTTTCGGGCCGTAGTATTGGGCTTCAGACTAGCGTTCAGCTTACAGGTGGCGGTGTTAAAAAGGAGTAATTTTCAGGCAGAGGATTGTGTTTGGGTCGGGCTTACACGTGGCGGTGTCAAAAAGTTGTAATTTTCAGGCATCGGGTTGTGTTCTGGTCGGGCTTACACGTTGTGGTGTCGAAATGTTGTAATTTTCAAGCATCGGGTTGTGTTCCGATTGGGCTTACACGTTCTGGTGTCGAAAAGTAGTAATTTTCAGGCCTCGGTTTATGTTTGGGTCGCGCTTACACGTGGGGGTGTCGAAACTGAGTAATTTTCTGGCATCGGGTTGTGTTTGGGTCGGGCTTAGACGTGGCGGTGTCAAAAAGGAGT
>NW_025226135.1:39826-40496 GCF_018294505.1 Triticum aestivum | reverse complement strand
GGCCTTGGGTTGTGTTTGGGTCGGGCTTACATGTTGCGGTGTCGAATAGGAGTAATTTTTAGGCCTCGGGTTGTGTTTGTGTCGGGCTTACACATGGCGGTGTTGAAAAGGAGTAATTTTCAGGCCTTGGGTTGTGTTTGGGTCGGGCTTACACGTGGCGGTATCGTAAAGGAGTAATTTTTGGTCCTCGGGTTGTGTTTGGGTCGGGCTTACACGTGGTGGTGTCAAAAAGGAGTAATTTTCTGGCCTCGGGTTGTGTTCGGGTCGGGCTTGCACGTGGTTGTGTCGAAAATGAGTAATTTTCGGGTCTCAAGCTGGCCTTACACACGGAGATGTTAAAAAAGTGTCATCCGGGCCATGCTTTTGGGCTTCAGGCCAGCATGCGGTAGGGAGTTACACTTGGAATGGATGAAAAATGTTGTTCGGGCCGTAGTATTGGGCTTCAGACTAGCGTTCAGCTTACATGTGGCGGTGTCAAAAAGGAGTAATTTTCAGGCAGAGGGTTGTGTTTGGGTCGGGCTTACACGTGGCGGTGTCGAAAAGGGGTAATTTTGAGGCCTTGGGTTGTGGTTGGGTCGGGCTTACATGTGGCGGTGTCGAAAACTTGTAATTTTTAGGCACCGGGTTCTGTTCTGGTCGGTCTTACACGTGGGGGTGTCGAAAATGAGTA
>NW_025226135.1:38598-38882 GCF_018294505.1 Triticum aestivum | reverse complement strand
TAACTTTCGGGTCTCAAACTCGCCTTACACATGGAGACGTTAAAAAAGTGTCATCCGGGCCATGCTTTTGGGCTTCAGGCTAGCTTGCGGTAGGGAGTTACACTTGGAATAGATGAAAAATGTTGTTCGGGCCATAGTATTGGGCTTCAGACTAGCGTTCAGCTTACATGTGGCGGTGTCAAAAAGTAGTAATTTTCAGGTAGAGGGTTGTGTTTGGGTCGGGCTTACACGTGGCGGTGTCAAAAAGTTGTAATTTTCAGGCATCGGGTTGTGTTCTGGTCGGG
>NW_025226135.1:37001-37729 GCF_018294505.1 Triticum aestivum | reverse complement strand
CCTTGGGTTGTGTTTGGGTCGGGCTTACATGTTGCGGTGTCGAAAAGGAGTAATTTTTAGTCCTCGGGTTGTGTTTGTGTCGGGCTTACACGTGGTGGTGTTGAAAAGTAGTAATTTTCAGGCCTTGGGTTGTGTTTGGGTCGGGCTTACACGTGGCGGTGTCGTCAAGGAGTAATTTTCGGTCCTCGGGTTGTGTTTGGGTCGGGCTTACACGTGGTGGTGTCAAAAAGGAGTAATTTTCTGGCCTCGGGTTGTTTTCGGGTCGGGCTTGCACGTGGTTGTGTCGAAAATGAGTAATTTTCGGGTCTCAAGCTCGCCTTACACATGGAGACGTTAAAAAAGTGTCATCCGGGCCATGCTTTTGGGCTTCAGGCTAGCATGCGGTAGGGAGTTACACTTGGAATAGATGAAAAATGTTGTTCGGGCCATAGTATTGGGCTTCAGACTAGCGTTCAGCTTACATGTGGCGGTGTCAAAAAGTAGTAATTTTCAGGTAGAGGGTTGTGTTTGGGTCGGGCTTACACGTGGCGGTGTCAAAAAGTTGTAATTTTCAGGCATCGGGTTGTGTTCTGGTCGGGTTGTGGTGTTCAAATGTTGTAATTTTCAGGCATCGGGTTGTGTTCCGGTTGGGCTTACACGTTCTGGTGTCGAAAAGTAGTAATTTTTAGGCCTCGGGTTATGTTTGGGTCGCGCTTACACGTGGGGGTGTCAAAACGGAGTAATTTTCT
>NW_025226135.1:36527-36991 GCF_018294505.1 Triticum aestivum | reverse complement strand
TAACTTTCGGGTCTCAAACTCGCCTTACACATGGAGACGTTAAAAAAGTGTCATCCGGGCCATGCTTTTGGGCTTCAGGCTAGCTTGCGGTAGGGAGTTACACTTGGAATAGATGAAAAATGTTGTTCGGGCCATAGTATTGGGCTTCAGACTAGCGTTCAGCTTACATGTGGCGGTGTCAAAAAGTAGTAATTTTCAGGTAGAGGGTTGTGTTTGGGTCGGGCTTACACGTGGCGGTGTCAAAAAGTTGTAATTTTCAGGCATCGGGTTGTGTTCTGGTCGGGCTTACACGTTGTGGTGTTCAAATGTTGTAATTTTCAGGCATCGGGTTGTGTTCCGGTAGGGCTTACACGTTCTGGTGTCAAAAAGTAGTAATTTTTAGGCCTCGGGTTATGTTTGGGTCGCTCTTACACGTGGGGGTGTCGAAACGGAGTAATTTTCTGGCATCGGGTTGTGTTTGGGTC
>NW_025226135.1:33403-34167 GCF_018294505.1 Triticum aestivum | reverse complement strand
GTGTTTGGGTCGGGCTTACACGTGTCGGTGTCGAAAAGGAGTAATTTTCAGGCCTTGGGTTGTGTTTGGGTCGGGCTTACACGTGGCGGTGTCGAATAGGAGTAATTTTTAGGCCTCGGGCTGTGTTTGGGTCGGGCTTACATGTGGCGGTGACGAAAAGTTGTAATTTTCAAGCATTGGGTTGTGTTTGGGTCGGGCTTACACGTGGTTGTGTCGAAAAGGAGTAATTTTTTGGCCTCGGGTTGTGTTTGGGTCGGGATTGCACGTGGTTGTGTCGAAAATGAGTAATTTTTGGGTCTCAAGCTGGCCTTACACATGGAGACGTTAAAAAAGTGTCATCCGGACAATGCTTTTGGGCTTCAGGCTAGCATGCGGTAGGGAGTTACACTTGGAATGGATGAAAAATGTTGTTCGGGCCATAGTATTGGGCTTCAGGCTAGCAATCGGCCTACATGTGGCGGTGTCGAAAAGGAGTAATTTTCAGGCAGAGGGTTGTGTTTGGGTCGGGCTTACACGTGGCGGTGTTGAAAAGTTGTAATTTTCAGGCATCGGGTTGTGTTCTGGTCGGGCTTACATATTGTGGTGTCAAAATGTTGTAATTTTCAGGCATCGGGTTGTGTTCCGGTCGGGCTTACACATTGTGGTGTCGAAAAGTAGTAATTTTCAGGCCTCGGATTATGTTTGGGTCGTGCTTACACGTGGGGGTGTCGAAAAGGAGTAATTTTCTAGCCTCTGGTTGTGTTTGTGTCGGGCTTATACGTGGC
>NW_025226135.1:30916-31496 GCF_018294505.1 Triticum aestivum | reverse complement strand
GGTCGGGCTTACACGTGGCGGTGTCGAAAAGGAGTAATTTTAAGGCCTCGGGTTGTGTTTGGGTCGGGCTTACACGTGGTGGTGTCGAAAAGGAGTAATTTTCTGTCATCGGTTTGTGTTTGGGTCGGGCTTGCACATGGTTGTGTCGAAAATGAGTAATTTTTGGGTCTCAAGCTGGCCTTACACATGGATACGTTAAAAAAGTGTCATCCGGACCATGCTTTTGGGCTTCAGGCTAGCATGCGGTAGGGAGTTACACTTGGAATGGATGAAAAATGTTGTTCCGGCCGTAGTATTGGGCTTCAGACTAGTGTTCGGCTTACATGTGGCGGTGTCGAAATGGAATAATTTTCAAGCAGAGGGTTGTGTTTGGGTCGGGCTTACACGTGGCGGTGTCGAAAAGTTGTAATTTTCAGGCAACGGGTTGTGTTCTGGTCGGGCTTACACGTTATGGTGTCAAAATGTTGTAATTTTCAGGCATCGGGTTGTGCTCCGGTCGGGCTTACACGTTGTCGTGTCGAAAAGTAGTAATTTTCAGGCCTCGGATTATGTTTGGGTCGCACTTACACGTGGGGGTGTC
>NW_025226135.1:28064-28602 GCF_018294505.1 Triticum aestivum | reverse complement strand
GTGCTGGTGTCGAAAAGGAGTAATTTTTTGGCCTCGGGTTGTGTTTGGGTCGGGCTTGCACGTGGTTGTGTCAAAAATGAGTAATTTTCGGGTCTCAAGCTGACCTTACACAAGGAGACGTTAAAAAAGTGTCATCCGGACCATGCTTTTGGGCTTCAGGCTAGCATGCGGTAGGGAGTTACACTTGGAATGGATGAAAAATATTGTTCGGGCCGTAGTATTGGGCTTCAGACTAGCGTTCGGCTTACATGTGGCGGTGTCAAAAAAGAGTAATTACCAGGCAGAGGGTTGTGTTTGGGTCGGGCTTACACGTGGCGGTGTCAAAAGGTTGTAATTTTCAGGCATCGGGTTGTGTTCTGGTCGGGCTTACACATTGTGGTGTCGAAATGTTGTAATTTTCTGGCATCGGGTTGTGTTCCGGTCGGGCTTACACGTTCTGGTGTCGAAAAGTAGTAATTTTCAGGCCACGGATTATGTTTGGGTCGCGCTTACACGTGGGGGTGTTGAAAAGGAGTAATTTTCTAGCCTCGGGTTGTGT
>NW_025226135.1:23416-28054 GCF_018294505.1 Triticum aestivum | reverse complement strand
TGTGTTTGGGTCGGGGTTACACGTGGCGGTGTCGAAAACTTGTAATTTTCAGGCATCAGGTTGTGTTTGGGTCGGGATTACACATGGCAGTGTCGAAAAGGAGTAATTTTTAGGCCTTGGGTTATGGTTGGGTCGGGCTTACATGTGGCGGTGTCGAAAAGGGTAATTTTTAGGCATCGGGTTGTGTTTGGATCGGGCTTACACGTGGCGGTGTCGAAAAGTGGTAATTTTCAGACATCGGGTTGTGTTCTGGTCGGGCTTACACGTTGTGGTGTCGAAAAGTTGTACTCCCTCTGTCCCAAAAAAAATGTTGCAGTGGCACTTTTACGAAAACCCCCTCAGCGGATTCCCGACACAACCCGCACTCCCTGGTCGTCTCCCTCGTTCGTCTCCCCTGCGCGCCGGAGGTCCCCTGCTCGGTTCCCCCGCGCTGGAGGTCCCCTGCTCGGCTCCACCGCGCATCGCCGAAGCTCCCCCGCCCCCTGCCCCTCGCCCCATGCCTCCACCGTGTTGCTTCCCTCTCCTTGTTCCCTTATTCGTTCCCCATAGTGAATCACGAGAAGGAGAAGGCTCGGTTTTTGTTTTTGATCTGCTCTCCGGTGGCGGCCTTTCCCGAGCTTGGCGAGCCGGAGCTGGCCCTTCCCGTAGTTAACCACCTCCCGGCCGGCTGGCCATCGTAGACCACGAAGCCAGTCCCCGCTAGTTCCTTCACCTCGCCGCCAACCTCGTCCATCTTGCTCCCCTGCACACCTCCTTGGAGTCGGCAGAAGCTTTCCACTTTCCCCCATCGGCAGTAGCAACCATCCCCGCTTTCGCCGCCCAGCAACCAGCAACCATCCCCGCGACGACAGAGCAAAGGTGAGGATCCAAACTGTCCCCAAGTTGTCCCCAAACTATAATGTTTGACTGAAATTTGAGTAAAACTAAAAACTTTGAAGTTGCAGTTGTAACAGTACGGGCCTGGAGATTTGGTGACTGTCTTGCTGTCCGGTGATGCAGCAGAACACTTGCGGTTGCTTGGGTGGCCTGGCCCTTACAGTTGCAACTTGCAAAGTTCTGTATGTATCCCGTGGGTTGTTGGTTCTGAACTTTTTGTGCAACTTGTATGTATCCCCTACTTCATCACCAATTCGTTTAACCACACCACTTACTTGCTGATCTTCACAGGCATATGATGTGCACCCTTGGTCATCCGATCCCACGAACTTCTAACGAAACAACGCCCAACGTTGTGACTGTGGTCACGTTCTGCAACCAAGCAACCGCCCTCCTCTGTTCTCCTCCAGCAACAGCAAAAGGTTTTTCCTCTCCCTTGTTACTGAATTTAAGTTGGAGACAACATTTAAGTTATGAACCTTGTTACTAAATCATGTTCTGAATCACTTAAGTTCTGTACCATTGGAATTTCTGAATCATGAACTTTGTTAAGTTTTTAAAAAGATGATTACTAGTACATCCAGGACACATAGGCAACCCAAATCCCACATGTTAGTAAGATTTGTACTATCTCAAAATTCACTCAGTTGATAAAGAAAGGCTGCTATGCACATAAAATTCAGTTTACTCCAAAATCAGTAAACTGAATTTATTTTTCAATTCATATACTCCAGGCAATTAATTCAGTAAACTGATTCATTTAAAGCAAACTACCTATTTTTTGCCTAACTACCTATTCTTAGATTCAGTCAGATAACTACCTATTCTTTTTTTACAATCATGCTCTCTTTATTTACAATCTGAACAAATTAAAGAAAGGAAAAGGAACTACAGCCAAGAAGGCATGCATGTAAGTATCTTGGATCTTGGCATTTACTCATGGACTATGCATCATTTTCTCTCAACTCAATTAATCATTTTTTTGCTGAAAATACTCCATGTTCAAGTTGAATGCATCCAATTTTTTTGTGTTGTCAGTGAGGGACTGAAGAAAATGTGTTCTCAAATTTATTTACTGTAGATCCAGTAGAACAATTTGTGTTGGCAAATGCTGTATGGCCTGGAGTACTCATCATGGAGTAGTTCTTGTAGATTTTTACAACATGTACTCAAAACTTTAGAACATGTTCAGTTTTCAGTTAACTCCATACAAGGGACTCTTACTTTTTTACTAAAGCTAGATTGCAATTGCAGTAGAAGATAATCTCATATCATCAGTAGATTGCAATTTGGAGTATCATCTACTAATGATATGAGATTAGCAAAGGCCTTGCTTGCCTCATTAGTTGTTGTAGTTGTCAAGCAAAAATTTCAGCCCACTAACCCAAATTAATTCAAATAACTAAAATTAATCCAAATCAATTCAAATAATTCAAATAAATCCAAATAACCCAAATTAATTCAAATAAACACCATGCCTCTCCTTATCTGACAATTCTCTTCTCTTCCCTTGAAGTATCCAATTCATAACTTCATCCTCTTCCTCTTGAGCTTCATCCTCTTTCCATTCATCTTCTTTAGGCATCCAATTCATAGCTTCATCATCTTCCTCTTGAGGCATCAAGTTCAAATCCATAGTTCCATTCTCAGCCACTTGAGGTTCCTCCTGTTCAGGGATCCAATTCAAATTAATACCTTCATCGTCTTCCTCTTGAGGCATCAAGTTCAAATCAATAGTTTCATGTGCTTCCTTTTGAGGCATCAAGTTCAAGTCCATAGTTATGTTTCCTGCCATCAATGACAAAAGATGAGTACACCATGGTACCATAACAAGAATATACACACACGAAATGAGTACGCAAGTCAAACAAGAATACACACACACAAAGTAGTACTACTGTCAACACTTTTGCACTAGTTCTGCTAGATATGATCATGAGTAGATATGATCATGAGTAGTTATTACTGGAGCCACCATACAAACCATACACATGTCCAGATTAAACAAAAAGTATCATGTTCAAGCCAAATTTTGAAGATTGCAAATGACCATCACCATGATCAGCAGCAATTTTGAAAGCAAAATTCAGTAAACAAAATTCTGTCAGTCCTGTCATTTAAACAAAATTCAGTAAACAAAATTTTGATTATGTTTTTGATGGATCTTGGTGTGTGTTGCATTGTGCTACTCCATATTGGTCCATGTCACTTCTTTCCCTTTCTTTACTTACTTTCAATTTCTTTGTGTGCATCTCCTTACTCAAGGATCTTGAGTTAAGTTTGTTAAAGAATTTCAGGTACAAATCAGCAAATTTTGGTTCAAGAAAGATGGATATGCAATTAGTGCTTCAGCTTAGAAAAATGGGCGCAAATAAGAAAGGAAACAAATGGGTATGGAACTTTTACATGACGTGCAGACAAAGGATAATATTGTTCCTGAAGCACTTCATTACAGTCTCCATCATCACAAACTGAAGTAGATACTTTACAGTTTGCATCATCACAAACTGAATATATACACATGCTCTGAATTTTACAGTTGGCAAACTAACTAGATACTCCTAACAATGAACTAGCAGAGTGAATTTTACAGTTTGCATCATCTGGATCTACATTGGATTAAAGCAACAATTTGCATCATCTGAATTTTACAGTGTCACTCTGAATTAGCATCATGTGGTCTATGAATTAACCATGCTCTCTTTAATTTTTTGATCAGCCGTAGTAAATCAACAGTACTCTGATGAACAAGCACTGTACCTTCTAGGGAGTGCAGAGGAGTAGCAGCAACAGCAGCACGGGCAGGATCAGAGGAGGAGGAGCAGCACAGGCAAGGTCAGAGGAGGAGGAGCAACATGGGTAGGATCAGAGGAGGAGCAGCAGCACGGGCATGGGAGAAGGAGCAGCAGCAGCGGCAAACAAGGGAGAAGCACCTGCACGGGTGCGCGTGCAGGGAAGAAGGAGCAGCACAGGTGCACGGGCGTGGGAGATCGACGAGGGCGCGCTGGAGATCCAGGATCACGTGCGCGAGCTCCTGGTCCATCGGATTGTGGAGGCAAGCTCCGGCGAGCGGCGGCACACGCGCGGGAGCTCCAGGAGGATGCGTGGGAGCACGAGGAAGGACGCACACGAGCTTGAGGAGGATGCGCAGGGGCTCCAGGAGGGACGTGCGCGGCCTCGAGGAAGACGTGGCAGGAGATTCCGGCGAAGCCCGCAGGCATCGAGAGGGGACCGCGGCGGCGCAGGTCTGGGCTGCGGCGGCGGAGGAGGTAATTGGCGACGGTGGAGGAGGTAATTGGCGACGGCAGCGAGAGCAGGTACTTGGCGACGGAGAGGAGCTCAGCTGGGCTCGTCGACCCCTGGTGGATCACGCAGCTGGGTGGCGTCGGCCCCTGGCGACGCGCAGGCAACGGCGGAGGAAGAAGACGCGGCGGAGGGACTCGTCTGAGACACTTTTGAAACAACGAGGTTTTTTTTGGAAATTTGCCAGTGAACTACGCGCGCGACATGTTTTTCGGGACGGAGGGAGTAATTTTCAGGCATCGGGTTGTGTTCTGGTCGGGCTTACACGTTGTGGTGTCGAAAAGTTGTAATTTTTAGGCCTCGGGTTGTGTTTGGGTCGAGCTTACATGTGGGGGTGTCGAAAAGGAGTAATTTTGTGGCCTCGAGTTGTGTTTGGGTCGGGCTTACACGTGGCGGTGTCGAAAAGGAGTATTTTTCAGGCCTTGGGTTGTCTTTGGGTCGGGCTTACAGGTGGCGGTG
>NW_025226135.1:22668-23406 GCF_018294505.1 Triticum aestivum | reverse complement strand
TTGTGTTTGTGTTGGGCTTACACGTGGCGGTGTCGAAAAGGAGTAATTTTCAGGCCTTGGGTTGTGTTTGGGTCGGGCTTACACGTGGCGGTGTCGAAAAGGAGTAATTTTCGGGCCTCGGGTTGTGTTTGGGTCGGGCTTACACGTGGTGGTGTCGAAAAGGAGTAATTTTCTGGCCTCGGGTTGTGTTCGGGTCGGGCTTGCACGTGGTTGTGTCGAAAATGAGTAATTTTCGGGTCTCAAGCTAGCCTTACACATGGAGACGTTAAAAAAGTGTCATCCGGGCCATGCTTTTGGGCTTCAGGCTAGCATGCGGTAGGGAGTTACACTTGGAATGGATGAAAAATGTTGTTCGGGCCGTAGTATTGGGCTTCAGACTAGCGTTCAGCTTACATGTGGCGGTGTCAAAAAGGAGTAATTTTCAGGCAGAGGGTTGTGTTTGGGTCGGGCTTACACGTGGCGGTGTCAAAAAATTGTAATTTTCAGGCATCGGGTTGTATTCTGGTCGGGCTTACACGTTGTGGTGTCGAAAAGTTGTACTCCCTCCGTTCCAAAATAGATGACTCAACTTTGTACTAATTTTAGTACAAAGTTAGTATAAAGTTGGGTAGTAATTTTCAGGCATCGGGTTGTGTTCTGGTCGGGCTTACACGTTGTGGTGTCGAAAAGTTGTAATTTTCAAGCCTCGGGTTGTGTTCTGGTCGGTCTTACACGTGGGGGTGTCGAAAAGGAGTAATT
>NW_025226135.1:21893-22658 GCF_018294505.1 Triticum aestivum | reverse complement strand
GAAAATGAGTAATTTTTAGGCCTCAGGTTGTGTTTGTGTCGGGCTTACACATGGCGGTGTTGAAAAGTAGTAATTTTCAGGCCTTGGGTTGTGTTTGGGTCGGGCTTACACGTGGCGGTATCGTAAAGGAGTAATTTTCGGTCCTCGGGTTGTGTTTGGGTCGGGCTTACACGTGGTGGTGTCAAAAAGGAGTAATTTTCTGGCCTCGGGTTGTGTTCGGGTCGGGCTTGCATGTGGTTGTGTCGAAAATGAGTAATTTTCGGGTCTCAAGCTGGCCTTACACACGGAGATGTTAAAAAAGTGTCATCCGGGCCATGCTTTTGGGTTTCAGGCCAGCATGCGGTAGGGAGTTACACTTGGAATGGATGAAAAATGTTGTTCGGGCCGTAGTATTGGGCTTCAGACTAGCGTTCAGCTTACATGTGGCGGTGTCAAAAAGGAGTAATTTTCAGGCAGAGGGTTGTGTTTGGGTCGGGCTTACACGTGCGGTGTCGAAAAGGGGTAATTTTCAGGCCTTGGGTTGTGGTTGGGTCGGGCTTACATGTGGCGGTGTCAAAAACTTGTAATTTTTAGGCACCGGGTTGTGTTCTGGTCGGTCTTACACGTGAGGGTGTCGAAAATGAGTAATTTTCGGGCCTGAGGTTGTGTTTGGGTCGGGCTTACGCATGGCTGTGTCAAAAGGAGTAATTTTCAGGCCTTGGGTTGTGTTTGGGTCGGGCTTACATGTTGCGGTGTCGAAAAGGAGTAATTTTTAGGCCTCGGGTT
>NW_025226135.1:7243-21883 GCF_018294505.1 Triticum aestivum | reverse complement strand
CGTGGCGGTGTCGAAAAGGAGTAATTTTTAGGCCTTGGGTTGCGTTTGGGTCGGGCTTACACGTGGCGGTGTCGATAAGGAGTACTCCCTCCGTTCCAAAATAGATGACTCAACTTTGTACTAACATTAATACAAAGTTGAGTCATCTATTTTGGAACGGAGGGAGTAATTTTCAGGCCTCGGGTTGTGTTTGGGTCGGGCTTACATGTGGTGGTGTCGAAAAGGAGTAATTTTCTGGCCTCGGGTTGTGTTTGGGTCAGGCTTACACGTGGTTGTGTCGAAAATGAGTAATTTTCGGGTCTCAAGCTGGCCTTACACATGGAGACTTAAAGAACTGTCATCCGGGCCATGCTTTTGGGCTTCAGGCTCGCATGCGGTAGGGAGTTACACTTGGAATGGATGGAAAATGTTGTTCGGGCCGTCGTATTGGGCTTCAGACTAGCGTTCAGCTTACATGTGGCGGTGTTAGAAAGGTGTACTTTTCAGGCAAAGGGTTGTGTTTGGGTCGGGCTTACACGTGTCGGTGTTGAAAAGTTGTAATTTTCAGGCATCGGGTTGTGTTCTGGTCGGGCTTACACGTTGTGGTGTCGAAAAGATGTAATTTTCAGGCATCGGGTTGTGTTCTGGTCGGGCTTACACGTTGTGGTGTCGAAAAGTTGTAATTTTTAGGCCTCGGGTTGTGTTCCGGTCGGTCTTTGTCACACCCTAGCTAGTTCATGCATTAGAGTGTTGCATCATGTCTATTTCTCTCAACAGAAACTTGAAATGGGGATGACAGAACCCCCAGCCCCCTCTGAAACCAACTAGGGTTTACTAAAAATATTTTCAATGAACCTGAAATGCCCTTCTAAAATGTCCATCATTTTTGTCTTGGTTCAGAACCTCTGCCAAAAGTGGTGCACAATTTTCTAGGTCATCCTAAGGTCTTTGAATTAAATCATAAGTATTTGAGTTTGGGCATTTAAATTATATAAATTATTTTAAATGCTCAAATAATCCCAAACTAAAATGTTCCATGCTGGATATATTCCAGTTAATGGCCATGAGCAGTTTGGTGAATTTTGGAGTTGTTTAGGTATTTTTAGTAAGTCCACAAAGTTACAGAATAAATAAAAAAGATAAATAAAAAGAGAGAGAGGGAACTAACCTGGCAGCCCACTAGCCAGCCCACCTAGCCGGCCGAGCCCAGCAGCCGCTCCAGCGAGCTGCTTGCCTTTGCCAGGCAGGCAGGCAGGTGCTCGACGGCGGCACCAGCGCGCGCCACGCAGCTGTTCGCCGCCCTGCTTCCTCCCCTCGCCTCTCTGCCGACCGGTATGAGCTCCACGTCGCGCCCCGAACCCCGTGGACACATCCATTCTCCCCCTGCCTCTCTCCCTCGCTCTCCCACGCCATGGCCGACGCCACCGTAGCCGCACTGTCGCCGTAGTCGCACTCTCCGTCATCCTTGCGTCGTGCCATCGTGTCCAGGAGCTCCGCCGCCCTCCTCTTCTTCGAGCTAGCCGAGCCCCGAGCGCTCGCTTGCCCCGAGGCCTCTGCACCAACCTCGCCCGACTCCGCCATCGCCGGAGATCCCCTTCGCCGTCACCACCGCACCAGCTCGTCCCCGACTGCAGCGTCTGGTTCCTCGAGATCGCCGTGAGCCCAGCTACCTCTCCCCCCTTTCCTTTCTCGCTCTCGAGCCCCGTAGCGACTGCACGTAGCTCACCCGCACGCGCCGCCGCGGAGCTCGTCGCCGACGTGACTCCGGCCACCCACTGGCCACACCACCATGTCCAACGCACTCACCACACTCGTAGGAACCCGTAGCACCTCACCACGAGCCTCGCCGTGCTCCGTAGCCTCGGGTTCATCATCACCCGAACTCCGGCGACCGCCAAAGTCGTCGCCGGCGCCGTTTCCGGCCACCCCGAGCTCAACCACCACCACAAGGAGCTGCGGCTTGCTCCCAGCTACACGTAGATGCCCTCCGCCGCTCTTTTGGTCGCCGGAATGCACAAAACCACTCTCGCTGCCGCGTTCGGCCTCACCGGCGGCTAAACACCAGTGAGTTGACCCCACTGACCCCTCGTTTGACCACGGGTGGGCCCAGTTTGACCCCCTGGGTCAATGACAGGTGGGGCCCAGCCCTGTTAACTAATCAGGATTAGTATTAATTAATATTTAGTTAAACTAATTACACTGACACACGGGACCCACTAGTCAAGGTTGACCTGGACTGTTCCGTTGACCGCTGACGTCATTCTGACGTAATGCTCATGCAGTAATTTATTTACTGGAATTATTTTTACACAGGAAATTCCAGTAAATACCACAAACTTCAAAAAATCATAGAAATTAATCTGTAACTCCAAATGCAACGTTTTATATATGAAAAATGATCAAAAATATCCAATCTATCCATCTGTACTGGTTTCATGCATGTTTAAACAATTTAACCTGCTGTTTAGTACAGAACAAGATAAAGCACTTATAAGGGCCGTTTATGAGTTTGAAACTTGAATCTTTGATTCAAATGGTTCAAACCCATCTGGTCTTAGTTGCATTAGCCCAATACACTCATTTTGCCATGTTTCATGCATGCATCATTTTGTTGCATATTGTTTGGTGATTTTTGTGTATCGATGCTCTTTGCGGCAGGTTCTGCCTCCGAGGAGTACCACGATTACCCTAACGAAGAACAATATCAGTGCATCGACACATCAGGCAAGCAACCAACCATTTGATCATATCGATACAATCCCATGTTCTCGCTTCTGCTCTCTTTTACTGCATTAAGACAACGTGTTTCAAACTGCTGTGTGCTATGGTAGTTGAACCCATTTCCTCTGCATGACCTGTCATTGCCACAGTAACTAGATGAAACCCACTAGCATGTGTAGGAGTTGATTGAGCCATATGTATGTGTTGTTCCTACCTTGCTATGCCTGCTATGCTTAGAGTCATGTCAGGTCTGGTTCATCTGGGTGATGGGCTAGAGTGAAATGATCATGCCGGTAATGAGAGTGATGTGTTGAACACGATTTGGTAAAGGTATCGATGAGAGGCCATGTAGGAGTACATGGTGGGTTGTTTCATTGAAGCCGACCTTAAGCACTGAGATCTGTATTTGTGATTTAAGATTCAACTACTACCATGCATTGGGCCCTGAAATATGACCCTGCTCGACTTCTTATTCACCCTAGTCCTCTGTCCAGGAGTTGCAAGTAGTTTCTGGTGTTTGTAGCTTACTGGGGGCCGTGGACAGTGCTGACCCGCGGGGTGGGCTGTGATGCGGTAGGTACGTGTCACGGTGTACCGGATACCCGTTAGGTATCTCGGGAACCCTGTACACATCGTTCAGGGCCGTATGTGGAAACCTCGGCTGGACTCCCTGCGGATGGAACCTGGATAGGCGATAAACCTGGACTAGAGACTTAGGTGTTAAGGTAGGTCGTGGTCCACACCCACGTCGGCTTTCGCTTGAAGTCTGCCGGGCACATGTCGTGTGCAGACGCTAAGTGGTGGAAACATGTATGAAGAGATACACCCTTGCAGGGTTAGCATTATCTATTCGAATAGCCGCGTCCGCGGTAAAGGACTACTTGGTTGCCTATACAGTTCATAGACAAGTAAATGGATACTACTAAAAATCTCAAGATAAGCGTGAGTGCCGAGGATGGCTCTTCCGTAGGATGACGGAGGTGGATCCTCGGTGGTGTATTGAGTTGGTGTGTGGTGGACTCATGTGCGCAAAACCATTTCAAGTTGGTGTCTCGTAAGATAGCTTAGCCAAGAGTCAAAGCTGGCTTGCTGCAATAACCCCACCAACCCTTCTTGATAATGTGCATGTATGTAGGATCTGATGTAAGTCTTGCTGAGTACCTTTGTACCCATGTTGCTTTAATTTACATTTTTCAGAAGACGCTGCAACCCCTTCGGATGGGTTCTTTGTAAACATTGACATCGATGAGTAGACTGAGGCCCAGGTGGTGATCCTGAGCTTGTGAAGGACCATGTAGTATAGCCAGGCTTCCCCAAGCCTCTTTTATTTTACTAGTTCTCTGTACTCAGACAAGTTACTTCCGCTGTTGGCTCGTATGTTTGTATGACTTGAATGCTAGGTCGTGTGACCCGTACTTGTGTGTATGCTATGTATGGCTCTCTGAGCCTTTAAATAAAGTACTTGTGTCGTAGAGTCATGTTGTGATGCCTTGTTGTATTTGCACATATCGAGCATATTGTGTGTATGATTGAAATGCTTGGTATGTGTGGGATCTGACTATCTAGTTGTTTATCCTTAGTAGCATCTCTTACCGGGAAATGTATCCTAGTGTTTCCACTGAGCCTTGGTAGCTTGCTACTGCTCCGGAACACTTAGGCTGGCCGGCATGTGTCCTTCTTCGTTCCTGTGTCTGTCCCTTCGGGGAAATGTCACGTGATGGATACCGGAGTCCTGTTAGCTCGCTACAGCCCGGTTTACCGGTGTCCTGCTAGCCCAGTGCTACAGCCCGCATTCACTTGCTGATGACCGACACGTTCAATGCTGGGTCATGGATGCCTGTCCCTATAAGTTTGTGCCACTTTGGGTTTACGACTAGCCATGTCAGCTCGGGCTCCTTACCATATGGATGCTAGCGACACTATTATATACGTGTGCCAAAAGGCGCAAACGGTCCCGGGCAAAGGTAAGGCGACACCCATGGGAATACCGTGCGTGAGGCCGCAAAGTGATATGAGGTGTTACATGCTATATCGATGTGGCATTGAGTCGGGGTCCTGACAGCGTTGGCATCAGAGCCGGACTGCTTGTAGGTTCTCCAAGCCAAACTGGTCGATGTTGAGTCTAGAAATGCTTTAGTTATATGTAGGGGAATTGATTGTGGGATGGGACGTAAGGCTCTTTTTACTCCTTTATCTCATGACATTCTGATCTGAGTCAGTCTATTCTTCCACCGGGGGTTAAGGAATTAGGATCTCTTCTCTCTATCAGGTTCACGTGTTACTAATCAGTAGTACCTTATAGGTTTGATGGTTACAAGCCTAGTTCAGTTCTACTACCCCATTATGTGCTAAGATGGACCCAGAACCTTGATATGATGTTGTTGAGTGGCTATGCAATTCTTTGCAAAATATCTCAAAATCCTTTTTGAGCAATTACAGCCGTTATGCTGTCCAATTTCTGCTAGAAATTCTAATGTCTTGTGTTTTATCATGTTCCAGATAGCTTCCCGTCCTCAGAATCAAGTGGTTCGTTTGACTCGATGCCTAGATGTACCCAGCCATACTGCCATGTTGGTCAGGGTAATGACTGAGGTAGCATACCGTTGGTATCCTGAGTACACGGTCGAAGAGCAATTCCGAGACTTTAATCAAAGTCAATATTTCTACACTGTCAGGATATTTCCATCTTATCCTGGATCTACCGAGCCCCTCCACTGCTCCTATGGACTCGGGGTTACTATTGAGATGGCTGTGCAGGATGCTGCCTACTCTATGATGACCATCATGCGAGTCAGGACTGGCCTATTTCAGGACTCTGACTTCCGATATATGCCAGCTTCACTCCCGCGAGCACAAGGGTATCTCCAGGCTATCTATGCTAACTCCACTCAGGAGGACTGACTAACCCGCACCACTGCATAGTTGCTTGAAGACAAGGACCGTGAAAATCGGGCCTTGAGACTGGAGCTTTTCAATACCCGTGCTGATCATTGGGCCACTTTGACTCGGTTTGCCCCGGCTGTGCAAGCTGGATATATGGATATGCGAGATCTCTATCCTGTGAGATCTGCTCTGCCAGACATGATGGATTGGCGTGATATAGGAGGCATCACCCCATCTCATGATCCCTGCAGGCCACCATTTGTTGGTCCAAGACCTCATCCTAGCCCCTATGGTCCACAAGCTCCACGGGACCGACTGTTTACGGATGATCATCTTAAATTCCAAGTTATCCATTACATTCTACATTTCTATGTCAGAATCTTATCATCCTAGACTAAACCATTGTCTTGTTTTCCTAGGATGGTTAACACCCACACCAACCCTGCTCCCCCAGAGCAGGCCGAAGGCAGCAGAGTTGGGGAAACAAACCTGCCTCACCCTCCTTCTCTGGCCGAGGTTATGCTGGAAGCCAAGAGAAACAAGCGGGAGACCAACCGTTTGTTGGAGCGCATCGAGCAAAACACAGCACACCATCAGAGGAATAACTTGGTGTCGCTCAGCGACTTCATCAAGTTACATCCACCCACCTTCCACCACTTTGTCGAGCCTCTCGACACTGATGACTGGCTTCACAGTATTACTCACAAGCTATGCTCTGCACTCGTAGCTGAGGCTGACAAGGTCACATTTGCTGCATATCATCTTGAAGGCCCCGCCAGTCTCTGGTGGGAGAACTATGGAGCCATGCGCCCAGTGGGCCAGGTCACTACTTGTGCTGAATTCAGCGAGGCTTTCTGTGAACACCATATTCCGGAGGGTCTCATGGACCGTAAACGTGAGGAGTTCTGGAGTTTTACTCAAGGCCGACTCTCTGTGGATGCATACAGCAGGGAGTTCGGTAACCTAGCACGGTATGCGACTAAGGAAGTTTCCACTGATGCCAAGAAGCAAGCAAGGTTCCGCAAGGGACTTAGCCCTGAGCTTCACCGTGACCTCCGTCTGCATGAGTGCACATCTTTCCAGAAGCTTGTTAACAAAGCCATCAGTGCTGAGTCTGGTCAGACTGATTATGAAGCAACACGCAAGCATGGCCGTGACATGGGTTCCTCATCCGGTGTTGGTCCTCAGAAGCGCCGGGTGTGGGTGCCTAACACCGCCCTGCCACCCAGGTTCACACCGAGGCCATCCTACCAGGCGCCTCGCCCAGCTCAACAGTATGCACCAGCCAAGCCCTATGATGGTCCAACCAACAGTGCTCCTCCACGCACCAGCTCCATGACATGCTTCAAGTGTGGGGAATCGGGCCACTACCTGCGCGAGTGTCCCCAGACCAACCCCAACCAGTCTGGAAAAGCTATTGGCCGTGGCAAGCCGATAGGGAAAGTGTTCTACGCCAAGCCGGCCACCACTGCACGTGGCCATGTCAACTGTATCTCTGTTGAAGAAGCTCAAGAGGATCCAAACGTCGTTCTTGGTACGCTCCTTGTTAATTGCCACCCGGCATCTATTCTTTTCGATACTGGAGCATCTCATTCATTTATATCCGAGAGCTATGCTCGACTACATAACACCACATTCTGTGAGATGCCCACCTCTATGGTAATTCAAACCCCGGGATCCAAATGGCAAACTTCTAGAGTAAGCCATGGGAATGAAATTCAAGTCGACAGACTGGTTTTTCTCGCATCTTTGATAGCTCTCAAATCTTTGGATATTAATATCATCTTGGGTATGGACTGCATGTCAGCCCATCATGCCAAGATTGATTGCTTCTCTAGGACCGTTCAACTCACCCATCCTTCGGGAAAGATAGTCAATGTCTTGACCCGAGTAGCCAAGCGACAGCTATATTCTCTTAACGCCAGTCCGTTGCCAGACCTCGAAGACGTTCCGGTAGTCCGTGACTTTCCGGATGTCTTTCCAGAGGAATTGCCAGGTGTTCCACCTGACAGAGATGTCGAGTTCGTGATAGATCTCATTCCAGGAACTGTCCCAATTTCTAGAAGACCCTATAAGATGGCACCACTAGAACTAGCTGAGCTTAAGAAACAACTCGATGAGTCCTTGAAAAGGGGTTTCATCCGTCCTAGTTCGTCTCCATGGGCTTGTCCCGTTCTCTTCGTCAAGAAGAAGGATGGTACGGATCGGATGGTTGTAGATTATCGACCAGTCAACCTGGTCACAATCAAGAACAAGTATCCGCTCCCCAGGATCGACGATCTGTATGATCAGCTCCCTGGATCCTCAGTCTTCTCCAAAATGGATTTGAGGTTGGGCTACCATCAAATCAAAATCAGGAACGGGGACATTCCTAAAACGGCCTTTGTTACTCGTTATGGCCAATACGAGTACACCGTCATGTCCTTCGGTTTAACCAACGCTCCAGCCACTTTCTCTCGGTTAATGAACTCAATCTTCATGGAGTATTTGCATAAGTTCGTCGTGGTTTACCTCGATGATATACTCATCTACTCCAAGAACGAGGAAGAACATGCTGAGCATCTAAGGCTAGTGTTGATAAAACTTCGAGAGCATCGCCTTTATGCCAAGTTCTCTAAATGCAAATTTTGGTTGCCAGAAGTGACCTATCTAGGACATGTAATTTCTGGTAAGGGTATTGCTGTCAATCCCGAGCGAGTTCAAGCCGTCCTTAATTGGTCTCCACCTGAATCGGTCAAGCAAGTTCGGAGTTTCCTTGGCTTAGCGAGCTATTGGCGCCGCTTTGTCGATAACTTCTCCAAGGTTGCCAAACCTCTAACTGAACTCCTCAAGAAAGATAAAAAGTTCGAGTGGACTCCACAATGTGAGCACAGCTTTCAGGAACTGAAAAGACACCTGACATCTGCTCCCGTATTGGTACCACCAGATTTCTCTAAGGACTTTGTTATCTATTGCGACGCCTCGCGACAAGGACTAGGTTGCATTCTTATGCAAGATCGTCATGTAATTGCTTATGCTTCACGGCAATTGCATCCACATGAGGAGAATTATCCTACTCATGATCTAGAGCTTGCAGCTGTAGTCCATGCACTCAAACTTGGCGACATTACCTCCTCGGTAATTGTTGCAAAATCTTCACTGATCACCAAAGTCTGAAGTATATATTCACCCAACTGATTTGAATCTCAGGCAAAGATGTTGGGTCGAGTTGATCACATATTTCGACTTAGGGATAACCTACACCCCAGGAAAAGCCAATGTCATGGCTGATGCACTAAGTCGTAAATCTTATTGTAACAATCTGATGTTACAACAAAGTCAACCGCTTCTCCATGAGGAATTTCGGAAGCTTAATCTTCACATCGTTCCTCAAGGATTTCTTTCCACCTTGGTGGCGAAACCTACTCTTATGGATCAAATCATCGCTGCCCAAAAGCGAGATAAAGGGATATCTAGGATCAAGGAGAACATTGCTAGCGGAGGTGCAAGATGTTTCTCCACAAATGATCATGGTGTTGTGTACTTTGAGAACTGTTTAGTGGTTCCCAAGAACCAGCATCTAGGGCAGTTGATCCTTAAGGAGGCTCATGAATCTCCTCTCACCATTCATCCCGGTAGTACCAAGATGTATCAGGACCTACGCCAGAGGTTCTGGTGGACTTGGATGAAGAGAGACATTGCTCAGTTTGTTGCTAGTTGTGACGTCTGTCGTCGTGTAAAAGCAGAGCATCAACGGCCTGCTGGCACCCTTCACCCCTTAGCTATTACTGAATGGAAATGGGATAAAATTGGTATGGATTTCATCACCGGTTTTCCCAGGACCAAGAGAGGGAATAACGCTATCTTCGTCATTGTCGATCGTCTTTCCAAAGTGGCCCATTTCTTGCCTGTTCGCGAAAGTATAACCGCTAGTCAGCTAGCAGACTTGTATATCTCCCGAATAGTATCCCTCCATGGTGTTCCACTGGAAATTAACTCAGATCGAGGAAGTCTCTTCACCTCTCGATTTTGGGAAAGTTTCCAAAATGCTATGGGAACCCGCCTTTCCTTTAGCACTGCTTTTCACCCTCAATCAAGTGGTCAAGTAGAACGTGTCAACCAGATTCTAGAAGACATGCTTCGAGCTTCTGTTATCTCATTCGGAATGGATTGGGAGAAATGCCTTCCATTTGCCGAATTTTCTTATAACAACAGCTATCAATCTAGCTTGGGTAAAGCCCCTTTTGAAGTTCTCTATGGACGAAGGTGTCGAACGCCTCTTAACTGGTCAGAAACCGGGGAAAGACAATTCTTTGGCTCGGATATGATCCAGGAAGCGGAAGAGCAAGTTCGCGTCGTTCGTGAAAAGTTGAAAACAACCCAATCTCATCAAAAGAGTCAATATGACCGAAAACATAAGGCTATGACTTTTGAGGTTGACGAGAAGGCTTACCTTCGGGTTACTCCTCTGAAGGGAACCCATCGTTTCGGTATCAAAGGCAAATTGGCTCCTTGCTACATTGGACCTTTTCGCATTCTCGCTAAACGAGGAGAAGTTGCCTACCAATTGGAACTACCTCCGCATCTCTCCAGAGTCCACGATGTCTTCCACGTTTCTCAACTCAGGCGTTGCTTCTCGGATCCTATCCGTGGAGTGGACCACGAAACGCTTGATCTTCAAGATAACCTCACATATCGAGAGTACCCCGTTCGTATCCTTGATCAAGTCGAGCGCACCACTCGACGTCATAATATCAAGTTTCTCAAGGTTCAATGGTCGCACCATTCTGAGAAGGAAGCAACTTGGGAAAGGGAGGATCGTCTTTGACTTGAGTACCCCGCCTTCTTTCCGGAGGAACCTAAATCTCGGGACGAGATTCTTTTGAGTGGGGGTGAGTTCTCACACCCTAGCTAGTTCATGCATTAGAGTGTTGCATCATGTCTATTTCTCTCAACAGAAACTTGAAATGGGGATGATAGAACCCCCAGCCCCCTCTGAAACCAACTAGGGTTTACTAAAAATATTTTCAATGAACCTGAAATGCCCTTCTAAAATGTCCATCATTTTTGTCTTGGTTCAGAACCTCTGCCAAAAGTGGTGCACAATTTTCTAGGTCATCCTAAGGTCTTTGAATTAAATAATAAGTATTTGAGTTTGGGCATTTAAATTATATAAATTATTTTAAATGCTCAAATAATCCCAAACTAAAATGTTCCATGCTGGATATATTCCAGTTAATGGCCATGAGCAGTTTGGTGAATTTTGGAGTTGTTTAGGTATTTTTAGTAAGTCCACAAAGTTACAGAATAAATAAAAAAGATAAATAAAAAGAGAGAGAGGGAACTAACCTAGCAGCCCACTAGCCAGCCCACCTAGCCGGCCTAGCCCAGCAGCCACTCCAGCGAGCTGCTTGCCATCGCCAGGCAGGCAGGCAGGTGCTCGACGGCGGCACCAGCGCGCGCCACGCAGCTGTCCACCGCCCTGCTTCCTCCCCTCGCCTCTCTGCCGACCGGTATGAGCTCCACGTCGTGCCCCGAACCCCGTGGACACATCCATTCTTCCCCTGCCTCTCTCCCTCGCTCTCCCACACCATGGTCGACGCCACCGCAGCCGCACCATCGCCGTAGTCGCGCTCTCCATCGTCCTTGCACCCTGTCGTCGTGTCCAGGAGCTCCGCCGCCCTCCTCTTCTTCGAGCTAGCCGAGCCCCGAGTGCTTGCTTGCCCCGAGGCCTCTGCACCAACCTCGCCCGACTCCGCCATCGCCGGAGATCCCCTTCGCCGTCACCACCGCACCAGCTCGTCCCCGACCGCACCGTCTGGTTCCTCGAGATCGCCGTGAGCCCAGCTACCTCTCCCCCCTTTCCTTTCTCGCTCTCGAGCCCCGTAGCGACTACACGTAGCTCAGCCGCACGCGCCGCTGCGGAGCTCGTCGCCGATGTGACTCCGGCCACCCACTGGCCACACCACCATGTCCAACGCACTCACCGCACTCGTAGGAACCCGTAGCACCTCACCACGAGCCTCGCCATGCTCCGTAGCCTCGGGTTCATCATCACCCGAACTCCGGCGACCGCCAAAGTCGTCGCCGGCGCCGTTTCCGGCCACCCCGAGCTCAACCACCACCACCAAGAGTTGTGGCTTGCTCCCAGCTACACGTAGATGCCCTCCGCCACTCTTTTGGTCGCCGGAATGCTCAAAACCACTCTCGCCGCCGCGTTCGGCCTCGACGGCGGCTAAACGGCGGCGAGTTGACCCCGCTGACCCCTCGTTTGACCACGGGTGGGCCCAGTTTGACCCCCTGGGTCAATGACAGGTGGGGCCCAGCCCCGTTAACTAATCAGGATTAGTTTTAATTAATATTTAGTTAAACTAATTACACTGACACACGAGACCCACTAGTCAGGGTTGACCTAGACTGTTCCATTGACCACTGACGTCATTCTGACGTAATGCTGACGCAGTAATTTATTTACTGGAATTATTTTTACACAGGAAATTCCAGTATATACCACAAACTTCAAAAAATCATAGAAATTAATCTGTAACTCCAAATGCAACATTTTATATATGAAAAATGATCAGAAAAATCCAATCTATACATCCGTACTGGTTTCATGCATGTTTAAACAATTTAACCTGCTGTTTAGTACAGAACAAGATAAAGCACTTATAAGGGCCATTTATGAGTTTGAAACTTGAATCTTTGATTCAAAATGGTTCAAACCCATCTGGTCTTAGTGGCATTAGCCCAATACACTCATTTTGCCATGTTTCATGCATGCATCATTTTGTTGCATATTGTTTGGTGATGTTTGTGTATCGGTGCTCTTTGCGGCAGGTTCTGCCTCCGAGGAGTACCACGATTACCCTAACGAAGAACAATATCAGTGCATCGACCCATCAGGCAAGCAACCAACCATTTGATCATATCGATACAATCCCATGTTCTCGCTTATTCTCTCTTTTACTACATTAAGACAACGCGTTTCAAACTGTTGTGTGCTACGGTAGTTGAACCCATTTCCTCTGCATGACCTGTCATTTTCACAGTAACTAGATGAAACCCACTAGCATGTGTAGGAGTTGATTGAGCCATATGTATGTGTTGTTCCTACCTTGCTATGCCTGCTATGCTTAGAGTCGTGTCAGGTCTGGTTCATCTGGGTGATGGGCTAGAGTGAAATGATCATGCCCGTAATTAGAGTGATGTGTTGAACACGATTTGGTAAAGGTATCGATGAGAGGCCATGTAGGAGTACATGGTGGTTTGTTTCATTGAAGCCGACCTTAAGCACTGAGATCTGTATTTGTGATTTAAGATTCAGCTACTACCATGCATTGGGCCCTGAAATATGACCCCGCTCGACTTCTTATTCACCCTAGTCCTCTGTCCAGGAGTTGCAAGTAGTTTCTGGTGTTTGTAGCTTACTGGAGGCCGTGGACAGCGCTGACCCGCGGGGTGGGCTGTGATGCGGTAGGTACGTGGCACGGTGTACCGGATACCCGTTAGGTATCTCGGGAACCCTGTACACATCGTTCGGGGCCGTATGTGGAAACCTCGGCCGGACTCCCTGCGGATGGAACCTGGATATGCGATAAACCTGGACTAGAGACTTAGGTGTTTAGGTAGGTCGTGGTCCACACCCACGTCGGCTTTCGCTTGAAGTCTGCCGAGCACATGTCGTGTGCAGACGCTAAGTGGTGGAAACATGTATGAAGAAGTACACCCCTGCAGGGTTAACATTATATATTCGAATAGCCGCGTCCGCGATAAAGGACTACTTGGTTGCCTATACAGTTCATAGACAAGTAAATGGATACTACTAAAAATCTCAAGATAAGCGTGAGTGCCGAGGATGGCTCTTCCGTAGGATGACGGAGGTGGATCCTCGGTGGTGTATTGAGTTGGTGTGTGGTGGACTTGTGTGCGCAAAACCATTTCAAGTTGGTGTCTCGTAAGATAGCTTAGCCAAGAGTCAAAGCTGGCTTGCTGCAATAACCCCACCAACCCTTCTTGATAATGTGCATGTATGTAGGATCTGATGTAAGTCTTGCTGAGTACCTTTGTACTCATGTTGCTTTAATTTACATTTTTCAGAAGACGCTGCAACCCCTTCTGATGGGTTCTTCGTAGATGTTGACATCGATGAGTAGACTGAGGCCCAGGTGGTGATCCTGAGCTTGTGAAGGACCATGTTGTATAGCCAGGCTTCCCCAAGCCTCTTTTATTTTACTAGTTGTCTGTACTCAGACAAGTTACTTCCGCTGTTGGCTTGTATGTCTGTATGACTTGAATGCTGGGTCGTGTGACCCGTACTTGTGTGTATGCTATGTATGGCTCTCTGAGCCTTTAAATAAAGTACTTGTGTCGTAGAGTCATGTTGTGATGCCTTGTTGTATTTGCACATATCGAGCATATTGTGTGTATGATTGAAATGCTTGGATATGTGTGGGATCTGACTATCTAGTTGTTTATCCTTAGTAGCATCTCTTACCAGGAAATGTCTCCTAGTGTTTCCACTGAGCCTTGGTAGCTTGCTACTGCTCCGGAACACTTAGGCTGGCCGGCATGTGTCCTTCTTCGTTCCTGTGTCTGTCCCTTCGGGGAAATGTCACACGATGGATACCGGAGTCCTGTTAGCCCGCTACAGCCCGGTTTACCGGAGTCCTGCTAGCCCAGTGCTACAGCCCGGGTTCACTTGCTGATGACCGACACGTTCGATGCTGGGTCATGGATGCATGTCCCTGTAAGTTTGTGCCACTTTGGGTTTACGACTAGCCATGTCAGCCCGGGCTCCTTACCATATGGATGCTAGCGACACTATCATATACGTGTGCCAAAAGGCGCAAACGGTCCCGGGCAAAGGTAAGGCGACACCCGTGGGAATACCATGCGTGAGGCCGCAAAGTGATATGAGGTGTTACATGCTAGATCGATGTGGCATTGAGTCGGGGTCCTGACAGTCTTACACATGGGGGTGTCGAAAAGGAGTAATTTTCTAGCCTCGGGTTGTGTTTGGGTCGGGCGTACACGTGGCGGTGTCGAGAAGTTGTAATTTTCAAGCATCGGGTTGTG
>NW_025226135.1:5737-6281 GCF_018294505.1 Triticum aestivum | reverse complement strand
GGTTGTGTTTGGGTCGGGCTTACACGTGGTGATGTCGAAAAGGAGTAATTTTCTGCCCTCGGGTTATGTTTGGGTCAGGCTTGCACTTGGTTGTGCCAAAAATGAGTAATTTTCGGGTCTCAAGCTGGCCTTACACATGGAGACGTTAAAAAACTGTCATCCGGGCCATGCTTTTGGGCTTCAGGCTAGCATGCGGTAGGGAGTTACACTTGGAATGGATGAAAAATGTTGTTCGGGCCGTAGTATTGGGCTTCAGACTAGCGTTCAGCTTACATGTGGCGGTGTCAAAAAGGAGTAATTCTCAGGCAGAAGGTTGTGTTTGGGTCGGGCTTACACGTGGCAGTGTCAAAAAGTTGTAATTTTCAGGCACCGGGTTGTATTCCGGTCAGGCTTACACCTTGTGGTGTCAAAAAGTAGTAATTTTCAGGCCTCGGGTTATGTTTGGATCGCGCTTACACGTGGGGGTGTCAAAAAGGAGTAATTTTCTGGCCTCCGGTTGTGTTTGGGTCGGGCTTACACGTGGAGGTGTCGAAAAGGAGTAATT
>NW_025226135.1:1791-2500 GCF_018294505.1 Triticum aestivum | reverse complement strand
GCTTACATGTTGCGGTGTCGAAAAGGAGTAATTTTTAGGCCTCGGGTTGTGTTTGTGTCGGGCTTACACGTGGCGGAGTCGAAAAGGAGTAATTTTCAGGCCTTGGGTTGTGTTTGGGTCGGGCTTACACGTGGCGGTGTTGATAAGGAGTAATTTTCAGGCCTCGGGTTGTGTTTGGGTCGGGCTTACACGTGGTGGTGTCAAAAAGGAGTAATTTTCTGGCCTTGGGTTATGTTTGGGTCAGGCTTGCACTTGGTTTTGTCGAAAATGAGTAATTTTCGGGTCTCAAGCTGGCCTTACACATGAAGACGTTAAAAAACTGTCATCCGGGCCATGCTTTTGGGCTTCAGGCTAGCATGCGGTAGGGAGTTACACTTGGAATGGATGAAAAATGTTGTTCGGGTCGTAGTATTGGGCTTCAGACTAGCGTTCAGCTTACATGTGGCGGTGTCAAAAAGGAGTAATTTTCAGGCAGAGGGTTGTGTTTGGGTCGGGCTTAGACGTGGCGGTGTCAAAAAGTTGTAATTTTTAGGCATCGGGTTGTGTTTCGGTCGGGCTTACATGTTGTGGTGTCGAAAAGTAGTAATTTTCAGGCCTCGGGTTATGTTTGGATCACGCTTACACGTGGGGGTGTAAAAAAGGAGTAATTTTCTAGCCTCGGGTTGTGTTTGGGTCGGGCTTACACGTGGCGGTGTCGAAAAGGAGTAAT
>NW_025226135.1:0-627 GCF_018294505.1 Triticum aestivum | reverse complement strand
AAGGAGTAACTTTCTGGCCTGAGGTTGTGTTTGGGTCAGGCTTACACGTGGCGGTGTCGAAAAGGAGTAATTTTCAGGCCTTGGGTTGTGTTTGAGTCGGGCTTACATGTGGTGGTGTCGAAAAGGAGTAATTTTTAGGCCTCGGGTTGTGTTTTTGTCGGGCTTACATGTGGCGGTGTCGAAAAGGAGTAATTTTCAGGCCTTGGGTTGTGTTTGGGTCGGGCTTACACGTGGCGGTGTCGAAAAGTTGTGATTTTCTGGCCTCGGGTTGTGTTTGTGTCGGGCTTGCACGTGGTTGTGTCGAAAATGAGTAATTTTCGGGTCTCAAGCTGGCCTTACACATGGAGACGTAAAAAAGTGTCATCCGGGCCATGCTTTTGGGCTTCAGGCTAGCATGCGGTAGGGAGTTACATTTGGAATGGATGAAAAATGTTGTTTGGGCCGTAGTATTGGGCTTCAGACTAGCGTTCAGCTTACATGTGGCGGTGTCAAAAAGGAGTAATTTTCAGGCAGAGGGTTGTGTTTGGGTCGGGCTTACACGTGGCGGTGTCGAGAAGTTGTAATTTTCAGGCATCGGGTTGTGTTCTGGTCGGGCTTACACGTTGTGGTGTCGAAATGTTGTAATTT
>NW_025226134.1:14826-26324 GCF_018294505.1 Triticum aestivum | reverse complement strand
AGGTAAAACTAAACTGTTGTTATATTTATTTGTTAAAATGGATAAAAGGAAACTTAAAGAGCATAATCCCTTCAGGTATTTTCATTGGGTTGTCTGGTGGCTTTGGCATTCTAGCTCTGAGTTTTAGTGCAGTATTTTTAATTCGTAGATGGAAAATAAATGTTCAACAGCAACTACGGAAGAAGTATTTTCGGAAGAACCAAGGTCTTCTCCTAGAAACGTTGATATCATCTGATGAAAGTGCAAATGACAAAACAAAGATTTTCTCGTTAGAAGATCTAGAAAAAGCAACAAATAACTTCGATCCTACACTTATCATCGGCTCTGGGGGGCATGGCATGGTTTATAAAGGCATATTATCTGATCAGTCTGTTGTTGCAATAAAAAAGTCTAAGGTCATCAAGCAGTGTGAGATTAGTCAATTCATCAATGAGGTTGCAGTCCTGTCTCAGATAAATCACAGAAATATTGTAAAGCTCTTTGGATGTTGTCTTGAAACGGAGGTTCCACTCTTGGTGTATGACTTTGTATCCAGTGGCTCATTATCTCAAGTTCTTCATGCTGATTCAAGTGATGGTTTTTCTTTGTTTTGGAGTGATTACTTGAGGATTGCCCTGGAAACAGCAGGAGCTCTATCATATCTCCACTCTTCAGCTTCAATATCAATCTTCCATCGTGATGTGAAGTCCTCAAATATTCTCCTGGACGAGAACTACACAGCTAAAGTTTCAGATTTTGGTGCTTCTAGACTGGTTCCAATTGATCAAACACACATTGTTACCAATGTGCAAGGTACATTTGGGTACTTAGATCCAGAGTATTTCCATACCAGACAGCTGAACAGGAAGAGCGACGTGTACAGTTTTGGTGTGGTACTTGTGGAGTTGCTTCTTAGAATGAAACCTATTTTCACGAGCACATCAGGCACCATACAGAACTTGTCAAGCTACTTCCTCCAGGAGTTTCGTGAGGGAAGGATAACAGGTATTGTCAACTCTCAGATCCTCGAGGAAGCAAGTGAGGAAGAGATCAACAATGTTGCCAGTATTGCTGAGGCATGCTTAAGACTGCGCGGTGCAGAAAGACCCACCATGAAACAAGTTGAGGTGAAATTGCAGATTCTACGAACCAAAAGGACGAAGTTATGCCAAGTGGATCCAATAAATGAAGAACAAATGCAGTCAAGATTACAAACTCGAAGAGCTAGAGTTGCTCTCCAGTCGTCTACGATGCATTTGGGTGACAGAATCAAGTTACGGTCAAGAGACAACCAATGATACTATGGCTTACATGTTCTCTTTTCCAAGAATTATATAACTTACGTACATGTTAGAGTTCGTGGCATCTGCTTGTCGACCATGCTACATGTGTTTATTGAATTTTTGTAGTAGATGATGATATTTTCTTTCGTAAACTCTGTCGACTGGGATTGTATTATAGGCAGTCAATAAAACATAGCTTGTTCCCCCTACTAGGTAGGGTTACAGGTATTGTAATGGTACAAGTTTCCTATTGTAATGGGATTTCCTTGTACGTTTTCATGTGTTCTTCTTGGCTTGTTGCTTCTTCTGTACTTTGTTTATGCAAACTGATTATTATCTGGAAGTGTCAAGTGAGTTGCTGGCCTGTAATATTGATCATATGTTCGACAACACATGTTGGCGCGGATTTATCGTTTTTGGCATCTTGGCGTTCTCTCCTAGCACAAATGACAGGCAGTTCGGTGTGTGTTATTAGAGAGAGAGAGAGAATTGGAGCATTAATTGAAGAAATAAAGATCCATATTGCCTTTTTTTTCAGGGTGCAAAAAACGGTGAGCACATCATTTCCCTTGGTCACAAATTTCTCAGTTCCGAACCCGGGTGCAATATCCGTTCATGACCAAGCTAAATAACAAATAACAGGATGAATGTTTTGCCGTGTAATAATTCATACTGACATGTCAATTAGAAATGCATGACGGAATACAAAGGTGATCTTGTTCCATTCCAAAGCTTACGATCACAATACTTTGTAGTAGTACTATTTTGTAGTACAATTCATTAATTTAATTACCTGGACATAAACTCAACACCCTACCTTGCACAGTACCAGACAAGTATATTGTACTCCCTTCAATCAATATTAATTGACGTTGCTTTAGTACAATTTAGTAGAAAGTAAGTTGTACTAAAGCAGCGTCAATTAATATGGATCGGAGGGAGTACTATTTTGTTCAAAAATATTACACTATCGATGATTAGTTAAATTTCAATCCCAGTCGTGAGTTCACGAAAGGAAATATATAACAAATAAGCCATGTAAATTTCACTAAACGCATCTAGCGCGGTAGACTAGCTGATTCCATGAACTCTTGCTGCAAGTCATAGCACCCTTGGCTCGACTCTAAGTTGACTCTGCAACCCAATTCCGTGGCTGGCGACTGGAAATCAACTTCAGCTCCTTGAGTTAACAAGGTTGGCTGTGTTTGTTCTTCATTGCTTGGATCTTGACATGAGCTTGCTCTAGTTGTTCGTAAAGTCTGCAACTCAACCTCAACTTGTTTCATGGTGGGTCTTTCTTCACCATGCAGTCTTAAGCACCGTTCCGCGAGAGTGGCGACATTGATAATCTCTTCCTCAGTTGCTTCCTCAAGGACTTGAGAATTCAGTATATCGGCGATCCCTCCCTCGCTCAACTCCCTTAGGAAGTAGTTTGATAAATTCTGCATTGTGCCTGATTCACTTGTGATGATAGGCTTCATTCGAACAAGCAACTCCACTAGTACCACACCAAAACTATACACATCACTCTTCTCATTTAACTGTCTGGTATGAAAATACTCTGGATCTAAGTACCCAAATGTACCTTGCACATTCGTAACAATGTGCGTTTGGTTGATTGGAACCAATCTAGAAGCACCAAAATCTGAAACTTTAGCTGTGTATTTCCCGTCCAGGAGTATATTTGACGATTTCACGTCACAATGGAAGATTGACATTGAAGCCGCGGAGTGGAGATAAGATAGTGCTCCTGCTGTTTCCATGGAAATCCTTAAGTAATCATCCCAGGACAAAGAAAAACTATTGCTTGAGTCCGCATGGAGGAATTGAGACAGTGAGCCACCAGACATATGTTCATAGACGAGCAGTGGAACCTCAGTTTCTAGACAACAGCCAAAGAGCTTTACAATGTTTCTATGGTTTATTTGCGAGAGGATTGCGACCTCATTGATGAATTGAGTGATCCCTGCCTGCTCAATGACCTTAGGCCTTTTTATTGCAACCACACGTTGATCAGATAATATGCCTTTATAAACCGTGCCATGGCCCCCACTCCCAATGATGCGTGCCCTATCAAAGTTGTCTATTGCTTTTTCTAGCTCTTGTAACGAGAAAATCTTTGCTTTGTCATTTGCACTTTCATCAGATGATATCAACGTTTCAAGGAGAAGACCATGGTTCCTCTGGAATCAATTCTTCCGTAGTTGCCGTTGAACATTTCTATTCCATCTACGAATGAGAAATGTTGCACTAAAACTCAGAGCTAGAATGCCGAAGCCAGCACACAACCCAATAATAATACCTGAAGCCATGAAGCTCTTTTAAGTTTCTTTTTATACTTTTTATCAAATATAACAACAATTTAGTCTTACCTGAAAGCAGAATTTGTTGTTTTGTTGTTGTACACTGCATTTTGTCCAGATCATACTCGGTACCGCGAGGACACTCCGTACAATAGAAGCTTCCTTCAATATTATGGCAGTTCGCTTTACAGATGTTTGGTTGGAGGCATTCATTAATATCTGAAATTAACAAGATCTTGTGCGTCAATGAAGTAATTAAATAACATAGCACAGAGTACATGCCTCGATTAACACAAAATACAATTGACTGTAACCTACATAGATGGTATAAAGCAAATAGAAAGTGGAGTAGTAATTTTCGCAATGTAATGACAATTCACCAGCAAAAAGAGCACACATATTTTTATATGTTTGTGCAACTTCTTTGTAGAAATTTAACAATTACTCTCTTCATTTCACAATAAAACACATAATGTGGGAGTTAATGAGAAATTATTATGCGTGCCATATTAAATGACATACTATGAACAGGCCAGAGAGCAAAGACATTCTCAATGAACAAATACTTTGAAGCAGAAACTCCCGATGCCAAGTTCTGATTTAATATGGCATCTAGTAGTACTTCTGATTTTCTCTAACGGCAGTTTGGGTGTTTGGTATTTTGGAATATTTCCAACAAGTTTTACGCACTAAAATATACCTCACGTCAAAAAGTCTCTACAAGATCAAATGTTGTGACTCCCACTTGAGAGCCAATGATCAGCCATCCAGCCTACATGTAAGAGTATAAATTTGCTTCACTGATATATGCTAGCCTAGATTAATTTCCAAGTTGGGGTTCTAACTTCTAAGCATACTTCATGAAAAATTTAGGGACCCGTCTTCTCCCAATTTTGCACTTACTTAATCTTTTGGGCAAACTCAAATTACCCAGGTACTCCAGTGATGAGCAACATTCACTGTTAGCCTTTCAATAAATATGTAAGTACAAACACTGTTCGTCTTTGAACAAATATGTAAGTACAAACATTGTAAAACTAGTTTTCATGATGTACATAGAAAATCTATATAGGCTTTATCAATAAACATCTAGACATATACTCCCTCTGTTCCTAAATATAAGTCTTTGTAGAGATTTCACTATGAACTACATACGGATGTATATAAATGCATTTTAAGTGTGGCTTCATTCATTTTGCTCCGTATGTAGTCCACCTAGTGAAATCTCTACAAAGACTTACATTTAGGAACGGAGGGGAGTAGATGTTTGGCAGAGTAGTTTTCAAGTATTTTAAGATGGAGGTAGTAACATTGGTACTCCCTCTGTTCCAAACTGTAAAGCGACCACACATCCAAAGATTTCAACCTAAAAATAACTAAACCAATATAATGTGATTTATGTACTCCCTCCATCCGGAAATACTTGTCATCAAAATGCATTTTGATGACAAGTATTTCCGGACGGAGGGAGTAATACCAAAGTGATGCCATTGGACAATACTTCTAGATACAAATCCAATGGTACAAGTGTTGGTCAAACTTGACTCTTGAGACGTGTTTTACACTTTGGAATGGCGAAGAAAATCCTAATTAATGGATAATGAAAGTTATCTTGTATGCACGACATGCGTGCAACGGAAGCCAGAAACAATCTACTAGGTAGATGCCATATGAAATTGAAATGGTTATATACATTATGTGCGATGCGTGCATGCATGTGTGTGAGAGATAGAGGGTACCTCGACAGCCATTTTGGATGTATGGGTTTCCTTTGAAGCCGTCAGTGCATTTACAACGATAACCGACATAGGTGTCTTCTTTAGTAGCTTCAGAAAATCTATAGTCAATTGTAGCATTTACTCCCACGCACCTGCTGTTGATACTCACACAAGCATATCCAGATGTATCAAGTTGGGCTTCTAGGCAACTTAGATTGGCAGCTACCCACTGCAGAGAGGATAAAAACTCATAACCCACAAAAAGGATGCGTCCTCCAGATATTTGTTCTACAGGGCTATGGTCGTTGTACTCAAAGGTCCCTTTTTCAATATTCATGCCGGCCACCTCAAAATCCTCCAGCATTAGAACAGTCGATGACGTTGTATTTGTGCAGTTGAGGTGAAACTCTTCCCGGGCAAAGCAACCCTCTTCTAAGCCAAACGGGAATTCCACAGTAATGTTACCACACCGACGAGTACAGTCAACCCTACTCGGAATTGGATTATACCCTAGTTTGAGTGGTAGAAGGTTAGTACATATTCAAGTTTCAACGCCTATAAAATACCTAACGAAGTTGTATGTGTCCAGTCGCTTGATTGACAGTAGTTACCTTTGTCTTTGGAGCAGCCTTCTTTAATGAAGGGGTTGCCTGAATAGCCGGGGTTGCAGACGCAGATGTAGCCTTCTACATCGTAGCAGTCGGAGTGTTTGCTGACACAGGCGTATGCTGTCCTGTCTCGCATGGCAGCAACACAGTTGGGTTGATCCACTATTTGCCACAAAATCATGACACCACCATCATCTGTTATACTGATTCTATCCCACAGTGGAGCAGTCCGGTTAGACTTAGACCCTGCACCGTTGTTGATTTTTTTGTGCCCCTGGACAAATTTAAGGTGAAAAGCACCATTGTCAAGGGCACCAACATTAAAACTACAACAGCCGGTGCCGTTACAATGGTGCCTAGCCACCGTCTCTGTGATCCCTTGGTCTGGGCACACAGTTCTGCAGGCCCGTGTGGTAGTGCCGGCATTGTCATTGACCCAATACACGTCCAGGTCACAGCCGGTGATGTTTAGAGCTGTTTGCCCGATGTACTCAAAGGACCTCCCAGGCGGTTTGAAAGACCAGTCATAGACATGGACACCAGGTTTCATGAGGATGGTATGCCGGAAGGAGGTACTGAAGATTCTGTCAAGATGAAGATTGCCATCATCCTGATAGCTAACGGCAAGGTCATCGAGCACCTCGCTGATGCCGTCGCTCAGGAAGAGCGTGGGGGGCTTAGTGGTGTCGTTGCAAGTGAGATTAAAATCTGGACCACGGGAGCACCTGGATCCGATGCCGAAGGGGTAGTCGACGCTCAGATTGCCGCAGCTCGTTGGGCAACCTTCAAGAGTGGCACCTGGATGTGCCCAACTCCCTTCAGGATCGTGGCTGGCTACAGCCACGGATGCTGGCAGAAAGAGTGATGCATACATCATTGGCAGCAAGGCGGCCATGATCTATCTATACACCTTGTGTGGCCCCTCAACTTTCACTCAAGAAATCCAAGTCAGGCACCAGAGCGACGATGTATATATGTTATCCAATCGAAGAAGACACAGTGAATGGCCATAAGAAGAACCCATCCTGGACTGAACTCCGGTGCCTGTGGCTGTGGTTGATTTGATGAGTGACTGATCGAGTGAGACCGAGATGGCCACATTATAGAATACATAGAGGGCTACTTTTCATGTGGTCGACCGGCAACCTCTCCAAGTCGAGTCAATGCCTACCGTCTTGTGCAGGTTAAGTTATTCAAGCCCATCAAAGGGGGCATTATATTGACAAGTCTTTGCCAGATGGCGGATTTCTACCCACAATGAATCACATCGCAATATTTGGCTTGTGGTTCATATGCTGCACGGAGAGAAGAATTGCTATCATGACAGGAAATTCATGCCAAACTTAATGGAGAAAGGCACAGCTGAAAACCCTTGCCGTGTAAATTGAGGCCAACATATGAGCAGGCAAAGCAACAACAATCTGCGCAGAAAACTGACGAGTAGGGTCTCGCGCAATTGATTGTGGATGCTGTCCTCATCAACCATAGCAGCTGTTTGCAATCTTAAGTCCTTTCTAGTGGAAGATAAGCTTACTAACAGCTACTAACAGTATCTGAATTCATCCCCAATTTTAGCTGTTGTTTGTTCAAGCTGCACCCATGTGCATACAGAAGCAAAATATTGTGACCGCTGGCAAGTAGTTAGAGATGCAGACTCAAGTGGAAATTAACAAGACATGCGCACCTGTACACGGATTCCACGCCTGTAGCTGTTGTTGATTTGATAAGTGTAGTGAGGCCGACATGGACATTGTCATATTATTATACATGGCTACTTTTAATGGGGTCGACCTGCGACCTCGCAAGTCAGTCAATTCATGCCGGCTTGTGCAGGATATTCTAGCCCATCAAAGAGGGCATTGACAAGTCTTGGCGGGCCGGCTGATTTCTACCCACAGTGGATCACATCGCAATATTAGTCTTGTGGTTCATGCTGCACAGAGAAAAGAATTGCTAACATGACAGGGGAAGGGGATTCATGCGAAAATAGTTACTACTGAAAGCTCTTGCCGTGCAAATTGATGGTAACATATGAGCTAGTGAGAAGGCCAGCAATCTGCAAAGAAACTCATGTGAATGTGAAACCGTACCGCGCAATCGATTGTGGATGCCGTCCCCATCAACCCTGGCAGCCGTCGGGCAATCTTCAGTCTCGCCTAGTTGAAGATAAGATAACTTACTTACTTACAGCTAGTAACAGTACCTGAAATCATCCCCAATTTCAGCTGCTCTTTGCTCAGGCTGCACCTGGAACCAAGGGCATATCGGAGTAAAAATTCTGGCCGCTGGAGAGAGGTTAGATATACAGAAGTCAATCTGCAAAGAAACTCATGTCAATGTGGAACCGTACCGCGCAATCGGTTGTGGATGACATCCCCATCAACCCTGGCAGCCGTCTGGCAATCTTCAGCCCCGCCTAGTAGAAGATAAGCTAACTGACAGCTACTAACAGTAAATGTCAAGAGAGAGCGGGGTAGACCGAATTTGACATGGGGGGAATCCGTTAAGAGAGATCTGAAGGATTGGAGTATCATTAAAGAGCTAGCTATGGACAGGGGTGCGTGGAAGCTTGCTATCCATGTGCTAGAGCCATGACCTGGTTGCGAGATCTTATGGGTTTCACCTCTAGCCTACCCCAACTTGTTTGGGACTAAAGGCTTTGTTGTTGTTGTTGTTGTTATTGTTGTTGTTGTTGCTGTTGTTGTTGAGGGGTGGACGAGCACAGATAGGAATGTGGTCGCACCACGCATTGGGTTGGGCCCTCGTTTTTTGCCTGGGGAAATGAAGGAAAGAAAATGGAAAGACGGCCCAAGCCCATAATGCGGCCCATACTCGAGCGTTCTTGTCCTGACTTATTGGTAGTGTTTGTGCGGGTGAAAGGGCGACAATATCGTTGCTTCAATCCGATTGAATCCTCTTTATCAAAGTCTCAAAAGTGTTTCTAAAAAATCGTTTTCCCCTAAAAAAGTTCTATAACTTCACTACCAAACAACATTTTTTTAGTTTCCATGCCCCGTCCGATCCATATTGCATCGTTGAGCATCAAATAAACAATAAAAAAACAAAAAGATGACATATACACCAAAAGTAGACAGTAACCTAAATGGATCTCGCGAGTGGTTAGATTTCGCCAGGCCAACAAGAGAGGGTCCCTTTGTGATCCACCGGCGCCGCCGCTGATTCCCTCTCCCTCGGCTAGCCGCTCTGGCGGCAGGTGGAGGGTCGGGGAACCTTGGATCTGGGTGTTGGTTGGGTTCTTAGTAGGGTTAAGGGTTGAGGGAGACGCTGTTGAGGCCATTGCGGCGCCTGTGAATAAGTCTCCCCAGGCTTCGTACACAGTTAGGCGGGGCTCTTGCCTTCGTCTAGGAGCCAACAGGGTGAGGGATCCCCTGATCTCGTCAAGGTCATGGGCTACAATGTCTGGAGAGACCGACACTGTCCGGGTTGGACCTTAGATGGGTGGTGGTTCTATGTAGACATAGTTTCTTCTTCCTCTTTGCCGGTATGATATTTTTGCTGCTGTTCTTCCTCTTTCTTTATGTTGTTGCTGGACGGATATTCTGCTTTGCCCGGGCGGTTGGCCCGGCCGCAGCGACGGAGCCAGATTTTAGTTCTCTTCCTTCTGGAAGGGTCACATATATAGTGGTACTCAAAGCCATGGATGGCGAAGACTGATGCAGGTGTGTTGGATGCACATGTGTTTCCTTGTCTTTTCGGTGCCAAGGCGAAGAAAAGGGGAAGCGGCATGGCAGCGATTATGCCGTTGTTGAAGATGATGATCTGTTTGGGTCTTGTTACAGATTCTTGTGTTGCATGGGTCTTCTCGCAAGGTTAGGGATGATACACAGGGTTTCGGAGATCTTCGTGTTTACAGGTAGTGTTAGGATGCTCTTTGTTATTCTGGTTTAGTGTGTGTGTTAGAATGTGCTTGTATGGGTTAAAGACTATTATTTCGTGATTTGAATACAAGCATACTTTCAAAAAGAAAAGATGATTGTTTGAAGCAATTTTTTGACAAACATAGTATAAGATACACTCTCACAAACACGTATCTACACTCATCCCTATAAACATAAGCATGTACACCCTATCCATCTCTATGGCCTTCACACTAAAAAACATTCCATATTTATATTTACGAGACACCAAAGCATCAACTTTTTTTGAACATAGTACAGACGCAAGCGCTCATATATACGTGCATACACTCGCCCCTATGAACGCACAGATGCACACCCTACCCCTATGAGCACCTCCATGAGACTGAGCCGAAATATCATCTTGAAATTTTACAAAGTCACCGTAGGCGCCTCGTAGTCGATGAGAACGTCTCCTCCCACTGAAAGTGTATTGCCAGAAATCCTAAAATAAATCTAGCAATAAATGTGAGCACCAGGATTTGAACCCTGATGGGCTGGGGATACCACTGTCATAGGTTGGTTCGCCCAAAACGTCAACTTTGGTTGCTTGGGTCGCACGTAGGTCACACCTACAATGCAAAATCTAGCCCCGTAAGGGTCCTCAGCCTGGCCAGGCTGAGAGAAACGTAGGATTCTGACGTTTCCCTCGTGGAGGCCCAACTGGGGCAAATTGGCAGCACCACAATGCAGGCCCTTCTGGTGACTCTTAATGGGTTTAATGCGGTAATTTTGGGTGCACAATATTCCCATCAGTTTGCATGTGGTCATGGTGATTTACTCTGTGCACAATATTCACTTTACTAGTCTGCCCTCGATTGCAGCTTAAGCAAACACCATCTTAAATTGGGGAACGGAATTCAGTTACTGTAGTCAGCTCGGTTGGAAACGACCGGTTTGCTTATCTTCACTGGGTGGCACTGAAGATTGGCATCCGGCTCTCACTATCGATAGGCATTCAATGTCTATCTTTGGAGCAAAAACCGCAAGCCAGATACTGCAATGCGGTTTATTCTGAACAGAAATGAGCCATTTTACAAAGACTTTTCAACACGCCCTTACATGGGCTAGAATATCCTGCCAGAAGAAAGCAGGAATTGACTGACCTGCGAGGTTGCTGTGTGCCAGCATGACCACAAGAAAGTAGTCGAATGTGCCCAAATAAACCACATCAACATACTCTGGAGTCCAGGTGCTTACTTGTCCTGTTCTTCACCATGTCTTCTTACTTGGGTCTAGTGTCACCACACGAAAGTTTGGCGTGAGTTTTCTTAGTAAAATATGTGGTGATATGATTTATCGGGGGCAGCTTTCAGTCGGACATGCAAAGACTTCTTAGCACCCTCTTCGATGGGCTAGAATTACGTGCACGAAAAGGTATTGACTGGCTCACAAGATCACGCTGCAGCATAGCCACAAGAAAAGTAGCAGCATAATTTATTGTGGTCATGGCGACCTCACTTTCATGGTCAGACATGCATAGACACTATTAACAACCCCCCCCCCTCCCCTCCCTCCCCGCGTAAAAATCCACACACTTGCAAAGCTGCACTGCTGCTTGACCTGAATTTCTCTAGCAAAGTTGGGAGCTGTGCAAGGCGTGCCGGAAGATCATGGGCATCTTGCCGGTGATCTATGTACTACTCCCTTTGTTGGTACTCGAGTCACTAGGAAAGCTAAATGCGCTATC
>NW_025226134.1:10336-14816 GCF_018294505.1 Triticum aestivum | reverse complement strand
GGCTCACAAGATCACGCTGCAGCATAGCCACAAGAAAAGTAGCAGCATAATTTATTGTGGTCATGGCGACCTCACTTTCATGGTCAGACATGCATAGACACTATTAACAACCCCCCCTCCCCTCCCTCCCCGCGTAAAAATCCACACACTTGCAAAGCTGCACTGCTGCTTGACCTGAATTTCTCTAGCAAAGTTGGGAGCTGTGCAAGGCGTGCCGGAAGATCATGGGCATCTTGCCGGTGATCTATGTACTACTCCCTTTGTTGGTACTCGAGTCACTAGGAAAGCTAAATGCGCTATCATCTGGAGTTGTAACAAGCCACAACCCCGGAGGGGATTGGGTGCAACCATCACATGGCACGCTCGACGGTTGCCCCAAGAGCTGCGGCAATGTGAGCTTCGGCTACCCCTTCGGCATCGGATCCAGGTGTTCCCGGGGGCCTGACTTCAACCTCACCTACAACAACACCTCTCATCCCCCCAGACTATTCTTGAGGGACGATATCACCGAGGTGATCCACTTTGATGACCCTTTTTTCAATATAAACTTCATCAAGGCCTCCTTCTCGCATACCATCCCCATACAACCTGGTGTCAGTGTTTACAACTTGTCTTTGGTACCTCCTGGGAGGTCCTTCTCTCTCGGGGCCGCTGTTCTAAACATTACCGGCTGTGGCCTGGATGTATACTCTGTCGGAGACGATGCCACCACATTAAAATGCAGCACCGAGTGCCTGGATCCAGGAATTCCAGAGATGGTGGCTATGCACAACTGTAAAAATACCTCCGGGTGTTGTCGTGTTGATGTGGACGGTGACGGCAGTTTTCGGTTCAAATTTGTCTACAACCAAAGCAAAAGCAACATTGGTGCACGCTCTAGGAAGAGCTCACAACTGTGGGATAGAATCAGCATAACTAGTGATGGGCCGACTGGCTTTCTGCTATTGTGGCAGATAATTGACGAATCCAACTGCATTGCTGCCAAGCAAAACAAGACACACTATGCCTGCATCGGCAAGTATGCCGAGTGCCATGACAGCACAGCCAATGTCTGTGACGTCAAAGATGCTGAGTGCATTGACGGAAGTCGTGGCTACAGCTGCATGTGCAGGACTGGCTATTCAGGCAACCCATACACTCCGCCTGGATGCTCGAACAATGACAAAGGTATGTTTTTCGTAATCAATTGACCAACATACAACCGCTGTTAGGTCTATTTTGGACATTGATACATGCTAACTTCTTCTCTTTTTTTTTTGCGTTGGATACATGCTAACTTCTCACTCATCAAACTAGGGTATAATCCAATTCTGAGCAGGGCTGATTGCCCCCGTTTGTGTGGTAACACTAGTGTGCCATTCCCATTTGGCTTAGAAGACGGTTGCTTTGCAACAAAACAGTTCCACCTCAACTGCACAAATATGACGTCATCCGCTGCTGTCATGTTGGGTTATGACCAGGTTGTGAACATAGATATTCACGATGGGACCCTTAATGTTACCAACACTCAACTACAGTCACTAGGGGGGTACTTTACTGATGGACTTTTCCTTACACCTTATGGGTCGCCATTCTCCTCTATGCTGTGGGTTGCTGCTAATCTAAGTTGCGCAGAGGCCCAAAAGAACATGTCTAGATATGCTTGTGTCAGTATTAACAGCACATGTATGGAAGTAAGCATTGAAAGGCGCTCTGCTGGTTACCGCTGCAAATGCTCAGATGGGTTCCAAGGAAATCCGTACATCCAAAGTGGTTGTGAAGGTAATCCCTCCCTCCTCTCTCTCTTCGCTGTTGTACGTATGTATTACTTAGGAGTGTTCTATTAAAATGTACAGTGATTTTCTTTGCTACTTCTTGGTTTTTTTTTTACTCGTGTAGGTTTCATTGAATTGGCTGATGTAAGGTTTCATGTTACCTGAATGATGATGTATTGTGTTCCATGTTATATGTTTTCTCAACGCATCTTATCAAGATTTTTTAATTTCAGATATTAATGAATGCCTTCAACCGAACAAATGTAGAGAAGTCTGCCATAATACCAAAGGAAGCTTCAGCTGTACCGAATGTCCTCTCAAGACTGAGTATGATCCATTAAAGATGCAGTGTACTAAGATAAACCAGCAACGTCTACTCTTAGGTAAGACTATATTATTGTTACATTTATGATAGACAAGATAGAACAGAAACTTAAAGAGCTTAACGCATACAGGTACAATTATTGGGTTGTCTTGTGGTTTTGGCGTTCTACTTCTGAGCTTCAGTGCAGCACTTCTCATTCGTAGATGGAAAAAAAATGTTCAAAAGCAAGTACGGAAGAATTATTTCCGGAACAATCAAGGTCTTCTCCTAGAAACGTTGGTATCATCTGATGAAACTGCAAATGAGTATACAAAGATTTTCTCGCTAGAAGAGCTGGAGAAGGCAACAAACAATTTTGATGCTACACGAATCATTGGTCGTGGGGGCCATGGCATGGTTTACAAAGGCCTATTATCTGATCAACGTGTCGTTGCCATAAAAAAGTCTAAGATCATTGAGAAGTGGGAGATCAGTCAATTCATCAATGAGGTTGCAGTCCTCTCTCAGATAAATCACAGAAATATTGTGAAGCTCTTTGGATGTTGTCTCGAAACTGAGGTTCCATTGCTGGTGTATGACTATGTATCCAGTGGCTCACTATCTCAAGTTCTTCATGCTGATTCAACTGATGGTTTTCCTTTGTCCTGGGGTGATTACTTAAGGATTGCCCTGGAAACAGCAGGAGCTCTGTCTTATCTCCACTCTTCAGCTTCAATATCAATCTTCCATCGTGACGTGAAGTCCTCAAATATACTCTTGGATAGGAACTACATAACTAAAGTCTCAGATTTTGGTGCGTCCAGACTGGTTCCGATTGATCAAACACACATTGTCACGAATGTGCAAGGTACATTTGGATATTTAGATCCAGAGTATTTCCATACCAGGCAGCTGAACGGGAAGAGCGATGTGTATAGTTTTGGTGTGGTACTAGTGGAGTTGCTTCTCCGAAAGAAGCCTGTTTTTACAAGTGAATCAGGCACCATCATGGGCTTGTCAAGCTATTTTCTCCAGGAGTTCAGTGAGGGGAGAATCATGGGTATTGTTAGTTCCCAGGTCCTGGAGGAGGCAACTGAGGAAGAGATCAATGATGTCGCCTCTCTTGCAGAGCGGTGCTTAAGACTGCATGGTGAAGAAAGGCCCACCATGAAATAGGTGGAGACGGAACTGCAGAACCTACGGGCAAAACAGATGGAATCATCTCAGGCAGATCCGATGAATGAAGATCAGATGCAACCAAGGTCATTAACTCAAAGGACTAGAGCTGCTTGCCAATCTTCTGCGGCGGGATTGGGCGAGAGAGCCGGAGTGCAGTCAGGAGGCTGTTATAGCTTGGAGGTAGAGTTCATGGCATCTGCTAGCATTCCACGCTAGATGCATATGTTGAGCTCATAATAATGGATGCTTTTGTTTCATTTTTGTAAGCTGATGCAATAATGGATGATTTTGTTTTCTCTTATGTAAGCTGTGCCTGCGCTTGTATCCATGGGAAACAATGTTACGTAGGTTGGTATTGTAAGTCAATTTATTTCCAGATAATTAAAGGGCGTCCTGATTGTATTGAGTTTTTTTGATGGGAATTGTGCTTGTTTATGAAAACTGGTTGTTATTACCTTTGGGATTCTATGTTCATTGTGTTGATGACATGTTTATGAGACATGTCGTGGATTATCTCAAGGACTGTAATGAATTGAGCATCCATGACCATGCTGCATCGTGTTCTTTGATTCAGTCTTGCCCCTGTATTTTTGCTTAGTCATTATGTAATTAGTGGCTGCCTTTGTATGTTTTCGCCTTCTATTGGCGTTTCTTCTTCTGAATACAAATACATCACACATTCTTGCAAACAAAACAAGAATACCAAAGTAAGAACGAAGAAAATCAAATCGAGACCGGAAGGAAGTAATAAGCAAGAAATCCGTCGTCCTCTGATTTGACTATGCATGGATCCAAAATGTTGTTTCATGCATGAATAGATTAGTAATTTCTGGGCACGAAATTTTACTATTTTACAATAAAAAATACAGGAAACAAACGGGCATATGTTGGTAATGGCTTGCTTGAGTGACATGTGGATTCTCACCAATTTATGACAGTCATACTACCCTCACGCTGAAACCCTCTCATTGACCACTTATTTCTCTCTCCAGGAGGCAGGACCTGCTCCACCGTGCAATCTCCCGTCTGTGCGCCGCCCCGAGCTCCCGATCACCGCTCACCATGTTGAAGAAGCGAGTCGATCGCCTTCTCCCTCCAAGCCTAGGCATAACATGAGTGAATGAAACACGCGTGTAAAAATAGTGTTTCTCCGGTGCAGAGCTTGGAACCATAGAAACTGCATCATCTTTGATCAAGGTAAGGCTATTATTTACGGTTTTTCCGCAGGCGTGTTCACTCGCTC
>NW_025226134.1:3460-4349 GCF_018294505.1 Triticum aestivum | reverse complement strand
CGCCGCCCCCTGTGAGCACAGCCTCCTCCCGCGCCCCTCCCGTCCCGCGCCCCTGCGCGGCCGGCGCGCCGCCACCCCTGCCCTGCGCGGCCGTCGCGTGTCGCCCCGCCGCCCCTGCCCTGCATTTTCCATAGCAATTTCCGTAGCATTTTTTTGCATATTTTTGTGTATATGTGTTTGTATGTGTATATATGTGTACATGTTCATAGTATTTTTTTTCATAAGTGTATTTTTTTTGTTCATTGCATTTTTTTCATATATATAATGTATATATGTATGTGGTAGCTATATATTTGATGAATGGATGTGGCTATGTATGTATGAATATAATGTTCATAGCATTTTTTTGTTTATATATGTTTTTTCATATATGTATTAATTTTTTATTTAGGTTGTTAATTAGTAGATATCGATTTTAGGTTAGTGTATTTTAGGTTAGTGTAGAGGAGAAAGGAAAATAAGGAAAAGTAAGAAAAGAGGGAGAAGGAAGAAGGAAGAAGAAGAAGAAAAAGAATGAGAGGAAAAAGGAAAATAAGAAGAGGAGAAGAAGAAAGGAATAGAGGAGAAGAAGAAAAAATACACTATTCCTTCCTTTTTTTTCTCCTCTATTCCTTTCTTCTTCTAGAACAAAAACTAATTGGACCAATGGAGGAGTCACATACCAAGGAACAATCTCCCCAATCAGTTTTGCGAGAGGTGCTTTGAGCAAAGAGATCGAAAATCACAGCAAAAGTGGCTGGAACTCGTGCTTGAGTTGGTTTTTCGGGTTTGTGTGAGGCAAAGGAAGAAGATGGGTGCAGGGATAAGTGGAGGAGGGCCACCGTGGGCCCACGAGGCAGGGGGGCGCGCCCAGGGGGGTAGGGCACGCCCTCCACCCTCGTGGCCAGGT
>NW_025226134.1:0-3371 GCF_018294505.1 Triticum aestivum | reverse complement strand
GTAAATTTTGCACAGTAAATCCTCAAATATTCCCGAAAAAATCATATTAAATTGGCATGGCATTCTGAGGACTTTTATTTTCGGGATATTTTTATATTGCACAGATAAACCAGGAAACAGGCAGAAAAAATACAATTTTACTTTATTTCTACTAAGTAACAAAAATATAAAGAGGGTACAGGAGGTTGTGCTTCTAGTTTCATCCATCTCATGCTCATCAAAAAGAATCCACTAACAAGGTTGATCAGGTCTTGTTAACAAACTCATTGCCCCGTACGCCGGCAGCTCACTGCCCCGTACTCGCTGCAGCAAAACGGCGTTGTAGAGCGCCGGAACCAAACAGTCGTCGGGACGGCTCGGTGTCTCCTGAAGGCGAAAGGAGTGTCGAACGAGTTCTGGGGGGAGGCGGTGACCACCGTCGCTCACCTGCTGAACCTGCGCGCACACAAAGGTGGTGCGCGGCATGACGCCGTATGAAGCCTGGCACGGCGACAAACCGGCGATGAGCTACTTCCGCACGTTCGGGTGCGTCGCACACGCTAAGGTGACACGGCCGGGCCTCAAGAAGCTGGACGACCGCAGCCTGTGCACTGTGTTCATCGGGTACGAGCACAGACAGTCCAAGGCGTGGCGCGTCTACGACCCTGTGGGCAAACGAGTGCACGTCACTCGCGACGCCGTCTTCGACGAATCGGCGTGCTGGGACTGGCAGACAGCGACACCGGGGGAGGGCACTTTTGTCATCGAGTTTGCGCCCACGGTGGCCATGACGCAGCAACCGGAGCAAGAAAGGGCAACACCTGCGACCGCGGCGAGTCCAGACACGCCGGGGCACGCCCACACTCTGTCTGGGGGTGCGTCGCCCACGTTCGTGGTGCGCGGAGACACGCCAGTACACGCCCACACTCCCGAACCTGTGGTGTACAAGGGAAAGGGCATGGGGGACGGCTATGTCTCACCTCCTCCCGGAGCCACACCGGACCGTTTTGGGCACCCGTGAGGCGCCACGTCGCTACCGCTCCTTCGACACCGTTCTCGAGCAAGCAGAGCCTGTGACCCTGGATCCAGCCGAGCTCCTCCTTGTGGCCGGAGAGGAGCCAAACACGTTTGAGGAGGCAGAGCCGCACGCAGCCTGGCGGGCGGCCATGCTGGATGAGCTCCAGTCCATCGATGAGAACAAGACGTGGACGCTCGCCACGCTCCCCGCCGGCAAGCAAGCCATTGGGCTTAAGTGGGTTTTCAAACTGAAGAAGAACTCCGCCGGCGAGGTCATCAAGCACAAGGCAAGGCTTGTCGCAAAGGGATATGAACAGCGGGCGGGCGTGGACTACGACGAGATGTTCGCTCCGGTGGCGCAGCTCGAGTCCGTGCGGCTACTGCTTGCAATCGCTGCACAGGCAGGCTGGGAGGTGCATCATCTGGACGTCAAATCCGCTTTCCTCAATGGAGAGCTGCAGGAGGAGGTATACGTCGTGCAGCCGCCTGGTTTTGAGTGCCCTGGCGAGGAAGATAAGGTGCTCCGTCTGTCCAAAGTGTTGTACGGGCTCTGTCAGGCGCCGCGCGCTTGGAACATCAAGCTGGACGACACGGTGGTGTCGCTCGGATTTCAGAAGAGCCCATCGGAGCATGCTGTGTACATGAGGTGCAGTGGCGACGAGCGGCTGCTGCTTGGCGTCTACGTCGACGATCTTGTCGTCATCGGCTCAAGCAAGGAGGCCATTGCACAGTTCAAGCATCAGATGCAGTCGGTCTTCTCCATGAGCGACCTCGGGCTGCTGAGCTACTACCTCGGCATCGAGGTGCACCAGGGGGACGACGCTATCACTCTCAAGCAGGCAAGCTATGCGGCCAAGATCGTGGACAAGGCCGGACTGACGAGCTGCACTCCAGTTCAGATCCCAATGGAGCCACGGATGAAACTGAGCAAGGAGAGCTCGAACCCACCAGTGGACAGGAAACTCTACCGCGGCATTGTGGGTAGCCTTCGCTATCTGGTGCACTCGCGATCGGGCTCTCCTATGCGGTCGGTTTCATCAGCAGGTTCATGGAAGCACCCACAACAGAACACTGGGCGGCGGTGAAACAGGTGCCGAGGTACGTTGCAGGCACCCTGAACTTTGGATGCAGATACAAGAAAGGAGAAGTGGAACCTCAGCTGGTTGGGTACAGTGACGCAGACTTCGTCGGAGATGTTGATGACAGAAAGAGCACATCCGGGACTGTGTTCACCTTCGGTGGAAGCGCGATCAGTTGGCAATCCCAGAAGCAGAAGGTGGTCGCTCTTTCATCCTACGAGGCCGAGTACATGGCGGCAACTGCAGCCGCGTGCACTGGCGTCTGGCTCCGGCGAATGCTTGGTGATCTACTAGGTGATCCGGGAACGGCAACTCCACTTCTCATTGACAACAAGTCGGCAATCCAACTCTGCAAGAACCCTGTCTTCCACGACAGGACCAAGCACATCGAGACGCGGTTTCATTTCATCCGCGAGTGCGTTCAAGATGGGAGGATCGCCGTCGACCACATCCACACCGGCGAGCAGCTGGCGGATATCTTGACCAAGGCACTGCCTCGAGTGAAGTTTCAGGAGCTGCGGGCGAAGCTGCGCGTGATCAACATCAGCAACTGATTAAGGGGGAGAGTGTTAGTTAACCAGCTGCTGCTGCACTTTCAGTTTCGTCAGATTCTAGTGTAGGTTAGTCTCTGTCAGTTTCGTCAGAGTTTATCGTTTTTCTTCAGTTTGCGAATAACCTGAGCTGCGACTCGGGCGTAGATAGGTTAGCTCGTTTAGCGGCCTTGATCTGATCGTGGGATGGCACGAGAGAGATGGTCATGTACGCATCACGGGCGACGCGCGGGGAGCGTTGGGATGGCAGCGCTGACGACCCATTCATGCCCTGTTCTTTCGGTTTTCTGTTAGCTTCTGTAACGACTGAATAAGAAGGAAGAAAGGATCAGAAAGCTGCAAGTTTTACGCAGCACAAACATCTTCGACTTCCTCTCTTTCGTGTGAGCTCGAGCGTTTTAGGTCTAACAAATCTCACCCTCCGGGCACGTGAGCTTGGTGTCCATGTCGCTGCCGCCGGTGTTCTCGCCCGGCTGCGTTCGTCCGTCTATGCGATCTAGTCTTCTCCCGTCTGCTCCGTGAGTTGCCTCTCCGGCCGTGCGTTGGTGTATGGATGGATCGGTGTGTGCGTCCGCCGTGCGTACGTGAATGGATGGATCTCCTGATGGATGGATGTGTGCTACGTGATGGATGGATCTACTGATGGATGGATGTGTGCGTTGGTGAATGGATGGATGTGGCCGGCTAGTGCGCCGGTGACGGATGGATGTGGTGGATGGATGGAGCTGCTTTAGAGAGGCTGTGG
>NW_025226133.1:0-7893 GCF_018294505.1 Triticum aestivum | reverse complement strand
GTTGTTGTTGTTGTTATTCCCCTGATTCTGATTCTGGACTAGTATCTGCAACAATGCATTCTGCTGCTGGATCAACTAAGTGAGCTCCCGTGGGAAAGAAAATCCATTGTCACATCTCGGAGGCATCTGAGGGTTTAGAAAGGATGAGAAAATAGAATAGAATGAGGTCTAGAGGGAAAAACACTACCCATATGCACATGAGACAAACACAGTCATATCACTCCAATCAATTCAAACAAGGGCATGCAACGGTCTAACTATCGTTACAAAAGTGCTCGGACTATGCTATATACATGGTGGAATACTACTACTGTTATGGTGGTCGGCTAGAAAAATTGATCGGTCGAAGACTCCATGATATCTGCTCCAGCTTCATCAACATAGTCATCATGGCTATCATCAGGGTCCGAGTCCGTGTCGTCGATGATGATGTAGTTCTCCGGGCAAGTGGAATCTTCGTCATCTCCTCCTGGCGCGGGGTCTCCCATGAATATTCTTAGCTTCTTCTTCAGATCGTCATTCCTCTCCACGAGTATCGTCATTTCCTCCTCATATCCATCGCGCGTAGACTTGAGTTCTTCCTCCAGCTCCGTGATCCTGGTCATTGCCTTCTTCAGATCTATCATGCCCGCGCACATCTGGTTCTGCTGGCGACGAATGTGATGGTTTAACTCCTGGATGAAAGCTACAATAGATATATCCTTCCTGGTGCTGATCATCTCCTATTGCTTGTCTCGGCGCTCGCAAATCTGGTAGATAGTATCATTCAGATCCTTGTGGTAAACTTCTCTAATGCGTCCCATGGTGATGTGGGCTGCCATGCTCTTTCCTAGACTCCAGGTTGGTGCATGAAAGGAAAACTCTATGGGCTCAGTGACTGGCATGAACGTCTTTCTTGGTACATGAACTTGAATCATCCAACACTCCTCTTCTGGTAAAGTGGCGATGTAGGTCCCGGTGAAGCTTGGTACTCCGATGTTTAGTTATCTAGTAACTTCCTTCAAATGGCGTCCGAAAGGTGTATCTCCATCTGGTTGCGTGAACTTGTTCCTTGCATCCGCCATCCTAAAGAGTAGAAAAGGGAGAGGAGTCAGAAATGAGAAGAGAGTAGTGATCTAGGGTTTTAGCTTAGTGGTCGTGTCCTACAGTCAGCGTGTGCTCTGATACCATCTTGTAGCGACTAGACCTCAAACAGTCTGATCCCCGTGCGTCAGTGTCATTCCTGGATTGGTAATGCTGACACGCACAGGACTTGAAGGATTTATAACAGAGTAGCAATCACACACTTATTACATCGAATGTCTCAAAAGAGGACTTATTATAATAAATATGGCCTATGGCCATCTAAATACAATAACAGCGAAAGGCTTGGAAGATAAAGTGAGTCCATCAACTCCAACGGCATCACTGAGTGAAAGATCACGATCTAACGCACCTTACTCGTCATCTGAAAAGTCTGCAACATGAATGTTGCAGCCCGAAATTGGTCAGCACATGGAATATGCTGGCAATGTAACACAAGAGAGTAATGAACAGAATAATGCTATCACTACATGCATATATGGCTAGTGGAAAGCTCTATGGTTACAGTTTTGCATAAAGCCAATTTTTCCCTACAACAAAGGAATAAATTTTATTTAACTATCATGGTGGTTGTTAAACATTGAGAAGGTTCACCCAACTCAATCCCATTTAAGCATCATCATTAAACCCAATCAAATTAAATTAAGAGTGATGAGATCCACATGATAATCCAAGAACTAGATACTCAAAACATCCATAACCGGGGACACGGCTAACCATGATTAGTTTGTACACTCTGCAGAGGTTTGCGCACTTTTACCCACAAGACTCGATCTCCTCCGTTGGATTCCTCACACTACATGGTGCTTGAGAAACGGATGACCGAGACACAGTCTTTCAGAAGCATTAACTCTTTACCACTAGTAGAAAAAGGGTCAAATGTGAAGCACATTAGTGTCGGTTTGATTTTGAGCCGGCACTAATGTGGCCATTAGTGCCGGTTCCAACGGCTAGCCGGCCACTCTCACTAGTACCGGTTCGTGGCAAACCTTTAGCACCGGTTCGTGCCACGAACCGGTACTAAAGAGAGTGGTGGCTGGATGTTGTCAGTCTAGGGCCCCTTCAGCACCTTTAGTACCGGTTCGTGGCACGAACCGGTACTAAAGGTCGTCCTACATAAACCATTCGTCCACTCGAGCTCGCGCTGTTCTTCCCCTTTCCCCTCTCCTCCTCTGTTCTTCCCCTCTCTTCCTCGAGCTCAACACACATTTTACCGAAAATTTGTCAAGATTTGAAGGCCCCATCCATTCAAATGATCACAAAGGTTAGCAACTTTGTCATTTCATCTCTCATTGCTAGATTAGCTCTTTCAATGCTTTGTATAGTGATTAATTTGTGAGTTTAGTAATTTTGGAGGAATTATATGTGCTAGTATTTGATTTATATGCAATTTGAGGTCAAAAATAAAACTTACTTTGCATATGTAGGTGTGGTTTTCTTAGTGCCTTCTAAATCTCCGTCGTAACCACCATCGGTCGCCCGCACCGTCCCGTCGCCGGCACCACCTTGTGGTGAGGCTCTTGTTCATGAATGTTTTACATTACCAAATTGATGTTTGTGTGATTTGGATATATAGTTACTCCTATAATTATCTTACCAGTACGTTGTTTGTTATACATAGTGACATGGTTTTGATATCCGTTCCCGTCGGCCCTCGTCCTTGTTATGATTCGGATGTGGTATATTCTCTTTTAAAACTAGTCGTTGCATTTCGTGTTTATGACCAATTATGCCAATCAAGCTTACATAGATATTTTTATCTAGGAGGTATGTGAACCAGAAATTCCAACCGACCCTATTGTGGAGAGGTTAAATTTAGTTGAAAGAGAAAACGAGTATTTGAAAGAAAAATTGAAAAGAATTGAGGGGGAGAAGATGGAATTGAAGTTGTATGTTGCCGATGTCGTCGATGATCACAAGATCAAGATGGAGAAAATGTGGTTGAAGATTAGAAAGATTAGAAAATATGTCATTGATAGTGTGGCTTGGTATCATTATGCTGTTGGATCAATTGTTACCATAGTTGCGATCTTGATCGCATTTGTTGTTGTATTTAAATTCTTTAGCTAGAGAGTTATTTGTATGTTGCATTTAATTAAGTGTTGTATATGAACTTTATGTATGAAATTTATGCATGAACTTGTATTAATTTGGTCTATTCGGTGTTGTGTAATGAAGATGAGCCGATAATGGATGTATGATGACCGATGCTCTCCCGAGTTCATTAATGGCATGCATAATTTTCTGCTTGCCGCTGTGGCAAACAAGCGGGCGGATTGTTTTATGCCTTGTCCATGTGTTGGCTGTAAGAATGGTCACAATTACTCTACGTCAAGAACCATTCACGTCCACCTATTTGAGTCTGGTTTCATGCCCCACTATAATGTTTGGACCAAGCACGGAGAAAGAGGGGTTATGATGGAAGACAGTGAAGAAGAAGAGGACAACGACAGCTATCCTGGCCATGGGTTCCCTCAATACGATGATACAACAATGGGGAAGAAGCTCAGCCAGCAATGTGGGAAGAAGCTGAAGAAGAGGCATCAGATGAGCCTGCTGATGATTTAGGTCGGGCCATTGCCGATGCAAAGAGAAACTGCGCAAGTGATTTGGAGAAGAAGAAGTTGCAGCGCATGTTAGAGGATCACAAGAAATTGTTCTACCCGAATCGCAAAGCTGACAAAAAAAAGTTGGGCACCACACTGGAATTGCTGCAATGGAAGGCAGAGAATGGTGTATCAGACAAGGGATTTGGAAAGTTGCTGGTAATGATAAAGAATATGCTTCCAAAGGACAACGAATTGCCCGAGAGTACGTATGAAGCAAAGAAGGCTGTCTACCCTCTAGGGTTAGAGGTGTAGAAGATACTTGCATGCCCTAATGACTGCATGCTCTACCGCGGTGAGTATGAGGATTTGAACGCTTGCCCGGTATGCGGTGCATTGCGTTATAAGATCAGTCGTGATGACCCTGGTGATGTCGAGGGCGAGCGGCCCAGGAAGAAGATTCCTGCCAAGGTGATGTGGTATGCTCTTATAATACCACGGTTGAAACGTTTGTTCCAAAACAAAGAGCATGCGAAGGCGATGCGGTGGCACGGAGAAGACCGTAAGAAAGACAGAAGGTTGAGAGTACCCGCTGACGGGTCGCAATGGAGAAAAATCGAGAGAAAGTATAGGGAGGAGTTTGCAGGTGATCCAAGGAATGTATGGTTTGGTCTAAGCGCAGATGGCATTAATCCTTTTGGGGAGCAAAGCAGCAACCATAGCACCTGGCCTGTGACTCTATGTTTGTATAACCTTCCTCCTTGGTTGTGCATGAAGCGGAAGTTCATTAAGATGCCAGTGCTCATCCAAGGCCGTAAGCAACCCGGCAACGACATTGATGTGTACTTAAGGCCATTAGCTGAAGAACTATTACAGCTGTGGAATGGAACAGGTGTACGTGCGTGGGATGAGCACGGACAGGAAGAATTTGACCTAAAGGCGTTGCTGTTCGTGACCATCAATGATTGGCCTGCTCTCAGTAACCTTTCAGGACAAACAAACAAGGGATACCGCGGATGCACGGACTATTTGGATGATACCGACAGTATATATTTGGAGAGTTGTAGGAAGAATGTGTACCTGGGACATCGTCGATTTCTTCCGAGCAGGCATCCCGTAAGAAAGAAAGGCAAGCATTTCAAAGGTGAGGCGGATCACTAGACGAAGCCTCGCCACCGTACTGCTGCTGATGTACATGATATGGTCAAGGATTTGAAGGTAATCTTTGGAAAGGGTCCTGGCGGACAACCTGTTCTGAAGGACGCTGAGGACGCGCACCCATGTGGAAGAAGAAATCTATATTTTGGGACCTGCCATGTTGGAAAGACCTAGAGGTCTGCTCCACAATCGACGTGATGCACGTGACGAAGAATCTTTGCGTGACCCTGCTTGGCTTCTTGGGCGTGCATGGGAAGACAAAAGATACACCAGAGGAACGGGAGGACCAGCAATGTATGGGCATACATCGAGGTCAGGCCAGCTACGCTCTTACCAAAGAAGAAAAGGAAATCTTCTTTGAATGCCTGCTCAGCATGAAGGTACCGTCCGGCATCTCGTTGAATATAAAGGGAATAATATATATGGCAGAGAAAAAGTTCCAGAACCTAAAGTCTCATGACTGCCACGTGATTATGACGCAACTGCTTCCGGTTGCATTGGGGGGCTTCTACCGAAAAATGTTTAATTAGACATTGTGAAGCTATGTGCATTCCTCAATGCAATCTCTCAGAAGGTAATCGATCCAGAAATCATACCACGGTTACAGAATGATTTGGTGCAATGTCTTGTTAGTTTCGAGTTGGTGTTCGCACCATCCTTCTTCAACATCATGACGCACGTCCTAGTTCACCTTTGCGAAGAGATTAACGTTTTGGGTCCTGTATTTCTACACAATATGTTCCCCTTTGAGAGGTTCATGGGAGTCTTGAAGAAATAGGTTCATAACCGTGCTAGGCCAGAAGGAAGCATCTCGAAGGGCCATGAAAATGAGGAGGTCATTGAGTTTTGTATTGACTTTATTCCTGACCTTAAGCCGATTGGTGTTCCTGAATCGCGGCATAAGGGCAGACTGGATGGAAAAGGCACGGTAGGAGGGCATCAAATAATATGTATGGACGGGTATTCTCTCACTGAAGCACACTACACAGTTCTACAGAATTCCGCCTTGGTGGCTCCGTATATGGAGGAACACAGGAATTTTCTACACTCCAAACACCCGGAGAAGTCTGACGACTGGATTACATGTGAACAAACGAGGACTTTCGCCGGTTGGTTGCAGAAACGTGCCATGCATGATGGCGATATTGAAGATGACCTCTACTCGCTGTCCCAGTTACCATCGTCCTATATAATGACTTTCAAAGGGTACCAGATAAATGGGAATACATTTTACACGATCACCCAAGATAAGAAGAGCACCAACCAAAACAGTGGTGTCCGCTTTGATGCAACAACCAACACAGGAAAGGAAACATATTATGGTTACATAGAGGACATATGGGAACTTAACTATGGAGGTGGTTTGAAGGTCCCTTTGTTACGGTGCAAATGGGTCAATATGACATGAGGCGGGGTAATGGAAGACCCCTAGAACGGAATGACAACAGTGGATCTCAACAATCTTGCGTATGCAGACGAACCATTTGTCCTAGCCAATGATGTGGCGTAGGTTTTTTATGTGAAAGACATGTCTACCAGGCCGAGAAAAAGAAAAGATAAGGAAGCGAATGGATCATACGACGAGCCAAAGTGCCACATAGTTCTTTCAGGGAAAAGAAACATCGCGGGAGTGGATGACAAGACAGACATGTCAGAAGATTATGAAAAGTTTGATGAAATTGCTCCATTCACAGTGATTATTGACCCGAGAATCCAGTTAAATGATGAAGATTTTCCATGGATACGGTGCAAAGGGACACACGCGAAGAAAAAGTTTCACACCCAAACATCTGGGATGTGATCGGCTTCACTATCCTCATTTTCTTCTGTGTTTCACACCTAGGAGGGAATCTCTGTAACAGTTAGGGTAGTTATGTGTTTTGGCATTTGAAACGCGAAGAAATTTTATGTGCAAACAAATTCTTTCATGCATTTACTGATTTTTTCAGCTAAATGACCCTGAAATTGAAAAACATTTCAAATGAACTCAGAAAAGGTTGAAAGTTGGCATGATATCCAAATTTCACCCACATAGCATGTGCAAAAAAGTAGAGAGGGTTACGGCAAAAACTGGATGCACTTCGTGTACAAAATGGACAATCTCATTCGAAGTATCAGGGTTTCGGACGAAAACTCATCTGTTACAAAGGCATTTCATTTTTTAAATAACCTAAGCGTTACCAAATTAAATATAATGATAAAACACACTAATATTAAACATAAGAAAAAAGAATCATTGGAAAATCTATTTTCAAAGTTAAGTTATTCACAAACTAGTGATTCACACAAATTTCAAATAATTCAAAATTTAAACTATTCAAATTTGAAAACTACCGGCACTAACAGAAAGTTTGTAATTTTGTGTACCTATCGGAAAAATATTCACAAAGAAACTCTAAATGCAGCTAAAAACAACTCAAACATAAATAAAACAAAAATAAATAAAGCAAAAATAAATAAGAAAATAAAAATAAGAAAATAAAAAAGCCCGCCTACTGGGCCAGAGCGGCCTGCATACGACTAGAAACATAACGTTTTGTTGGGCCAGGATGCAGGCCCGCAAAGGCCCAGTAGGCCCAGAGGGCAGCAGAGAACAGGTAGGCCCAGTAGGCCTGCTTTAGAGAGGAGCTCGAGAGAGCTACCGCACTGGGGCTTATAAACCAGTGCGGACGCCCCTCGGCTAGAGTGGTGGGACTAAACTTGCCGCACTGCACCTGCGCCAGCGCACCCCCTTTAGTACCGGGTGGTGGATGCAACCGGTACTAAAGAGGGGGTCTTTAGTACCGGTGGGTGCCACCACCCGGTACTAAAGGGGGGGCGTTTCCCACCGCTTGGCCTGGCCAAAACAGACCTTTAGTACCGATTGGTGGCTCCAACCGGTACTAAAGGGGTATTGTATATAAGAAACTACTTCAAAAAAATTCATTTCTCATCTCTCCCTCTGCTTCTTTCTCCTCTGCCCCGTCGCCGCCGCCTCTCGTCGCCGTCCCAGTCGCTGTCGCCGCCCCGGCCATCCCCGCCTCTCGTCGCCACCCCCGTCGCCGTCGCCGCCCCGGCCGTCCCCGTCCCCGTAGTCCCCGTCGCCGTGCCCCGTCCCGTCGTCCCG
>NW_025226132.1:0-7771 GCF_018294505.1 Triticum aestivum | reverse complement strand
TCGGCAGGTAGGCAGTGCAGGTTGCCGAGCTACAACCGCGGAGAGGAAGGGGTCGTCTGCCTCTCGGGCACGCTGTGGGGCAAGGATGCTGTCCACCGCTGTGGACCATGCCGAAGAGCACCGTGGGAGATCGGGAGGGACAACTTCAGTTCAGGCTCTTTCTCCCTCACCTTCTTTCTTTGGTTCATACATCTTTTTTTCAGTGTATGACTGCCTATGTTTGATTATGTGTAGATATTCAAGTAACAATTCCTTCTTAGAGTTACATTCAGACTATTGGACCTGCGAGGTACATGCAATAGTGTTGAATATGAAGAGGTATGTATCTTTTATATACTGAATTATTCTGCACATAATCCTGACAACTGATCAGACCGCTTCACGATGTTTTCGGCAGACCACCATACACTGCGATTTATTGATTTAGATTCTTATCCTTCAGCTCTGTCAGTACTCTTTGGTTCATTTTAAAGCTAACACAAAACCCAATATATCCACTAAGTATAGCACGCACACTACCTTTACAATTTGACAGTTTGGGTATGTCAATCTTGCATGAATCAGACCTACTTCTTTCTGATGATTTCTTCGAACAGATTGTGGACCGGGTACACCACATCTAGAAGAATGTTGTTGCACAAGAAGCATTAAAATTATCCATATGTTTATGCTAACTTAAATTCCAACAGACATTCAACGAGGCAGACTTGAACAACAATTAATGGGAGGATAGATCCTGACGAATGGGAAGCATTCCGAAGTAAAAAAAATAAAACCTCGCTGAAGAACATGACTCTCTCATACCCAGAATAAGTACCTCTATATTTCCAGCTTTGGTAAAACAAGGCTTGAGAATATGACTCTTAGTGTTAGCTAACATCTCAACATGTTTTGGTGCAGGGTCATAACTCATAACTATGTCTTTCACTCTTAACCCGCGCTACAAAATTATTGGTATATGCAATTTATGGTAAGAATTATTCACTGATATTCAGAGAGAAAATATTGAGATATATGAATCAGCTAAGCACCTAAAATTTGATTCGATATGTACCTCTTGGCGCTTGAATTTAGGTTCTTTATGTATGCTCCTCAGGCCCATGCATGACAATCAATTTGTCCTAATCAACCTCTATTTTTTGAATAAAACATAAACCTAATGTTCTTATGCTTAAATAGATAGAATTGTTGCTGCTTATAAGAAGAAAATCGCCACTTTGTGAAACATGGATACATTATACGTCTTTATTTCTCTGCACGTAGGCTTCCAAATTACTTATATGCAGGATACACTTGGGCTTCTATAAACAGCTACATCATGTTCAGTTTACTTTTCATCAATTCTCCGTTTACTAGGTTGTGTTTATTTTTGTACAGACTTATTGGAGGCTTTTCTCAAAAGCTAATATATATGCATGCCTATTGGCAACCTATGATATTTTTTGTGGCCTATGCTAAAATCGAAGATCACAGCAGCATTAAAATATGAAGAGGTCATATCTTAATGTCAATATATATGCATGCATGTTGGCATCCTATGACATTTTTTCGCAGCTACTCGTATTAGTACACAAGCTCCCATATCTAATTTTATTTTTGATAAACTTATCATATGCACATTGTGTTAATCTCCATACTTATTTATAGAGCACAAGCTCCCATATCTGAATTTAATTTTTGCACTGAATTATTAGATACACATTCCCTTAGTTTGCGTACTTATTTAGAGAGCATGGGCATATGATTCTGATAGCTTCTATCTATTACATGTTACAGTCGACAACTGTGATACCATATATGATGATAAGCTTATTTTCAGATTTGGTCAGATCCCACCTGCTGCAAGTGCCGGATGATTTTCCGCTGATGGCAGGGATCTAAGACTATTTAGTAGTCCTTACTGCATAGCATGGTTGCTGCTCCTATTAATATACAAGTACCTGACGAGACAAAATCCCGCGGGTGGCTCAAACGGGGCTGCTGGCACACTATACATGGATACAACAGTCATGCCCTACCCTCCCTGTTCCATTGTTCGGCTAGGTACATTTTGTTTCATCCTTTGTTTAGCTTTTAAGTTGAAGCAATTGAATTTACCATTTTTACGGTATAAGCATGGATGAGTTTATTGGCTTAGTTCACTTTGTTTCTCCTATGGATAGGACATCTATGGTTTTAAGCATGCTACCAGTTACCTGGCACTTGATGAGAGACCTATGTCATATTATTCTTTCATGGAACCTCATTTTAAGCACCTCTATTCAGGTTGCTACTCAATTTATTCTTACAAAATGTCCCGCAGCAACGCTATCTCCTGAGAGCCTTCTTATTGAATTTGAATATCAAGATTTAGATGAAACTTAAGGTTTTCATGTGGCTTAGCTGATAGATCAAATACCAGAAATATGATTAGGCACGCCAGTTCAATGTGGGTAATGAATTCATGTGTGTGCTGCTAGTGGAGAGGAACCTACTAAACAACTGATTCCCTTCCCCGTTCTTCTTTGTCTCCCTTCTTACTCTTCTTATATGATCTAACAACGGCAAAATTCTCCCCCTACCGCCCCCACTACTTCCTCTTCATGCGTGATTTAAAAACGTCAAAATCCCATGTGCTATTTGAGTGTTATCTCTTGTAAGGTAATACTACTCGGGCCAAGGTACTCCTCCCAAAGATGCTTCATTGTTTCCATGCAATCAAACTACAACTAGGACTGACTAATATATGATGAGTCTGGTTGGAGGAAGGGCAACTTAGTCGCGACCTAGGGTGAGGGGAGGAGAGGAATAACCACTACAAATTTGTTTCTTTCCTAACAAGTCCATGTGTTCATAAAATATGATCAGATAAGTATACAAAAAACTTTATTTCTCACTATAGTCCATAAGCTTCCAGACAAGTAGAACACATGAAAACAAAACAAAACAAAATGAAAAGAACAACCAACACCGATACTTTTAAGAGAAATTATTTTTCCTTAAACTAACCATACACTACTACAGATCCAAACAATACTGACCCCTAATCACTGATCGGCCGGCTAGGCACGTGTCACTGATGATTCATCACTGATCGGCCATGAAATGCAGTCACTATGATTGTTTGTAAAAGTCATCACTGATAGGCCAATTGGCAGACACCTCATTATTGATCGACTTGTCTTGTGGGGATCACTATTGAGTTGTCACTAGTTAGAGATGATTCAGAGACTGGGGTTGTCCCCCTTTTTGGAGGAAAAAGGTTGGCAACACTACTAAATATCTACCACTTGGAAAGTGTGAAAATAACTAGTAAATAAAAAAACATAGTCATCACAAATAGAAGTAAATGAAAACCACATAAGCCATTTGTGCCAGCAGAAATAACTGGATATGAACAACAATTCCCAAGATCCGGGGTGAAATATTTTTCATTTAGTTTAAAACGTGCCTATAATTGGGAACAACAACTACACTCTAGAGACACAAAGGGGCATGTATTTACTCTTACAAAAGGGACATGAATCATCAAAAAAAGACTCGAGTCGAGCAGAAAATCCACAATAAAAATGAATACCAATGAGAAGCTGGCATCTTAGGAGGTTAGGACACAAAAAGTGAACAACCCACTTGTCTCTCCCTACAACTGAATGAAGGCACTTCTCACACTACTAAAAAGTAATTAACACAAGCAACTATCATCTAGCACCATTTTGGTGACCTATCAAACTATATATAAGGTATTACATATCAATAGCAATTCCTAAAAGGCCTCCATTAATCCCAATTCACACCCAGACTACATGATGATAGATAGGTCGGAACTTTATAATTGCATTAGACAAAATTCTTCTATCTTTCTTGTCCAATTCTGGAAACGCTAAAGTACAGTGCAATACAGGTTTATGTTCACAATGATAATATTCATTGCCGCTTATAATGTGGTCGAATGCTTGTATAAAATCTTCAGGAATTATAAAAATGATACCTTGCAGGATTGAGATTAGTCTAGTATAACTATATAAATGACGCCTAACACATTTTACGTTCGTATGGTCCGCAGTGACTACTTACGAAGTGTGTTTGTTGATGCCATTACTAAAGTGGACGATGTTTCACGTTTGTCATGGCAAATAAAATGCTTCTTGGAAGGATCTGCTGGTGATAGAAGGGTCATTCTACTATCACAACCATTATTCTCCTTGTTCTCCAAATAATCAACTTCACCAGTGTATTTAGGAAAGAATGTCACATACATAATATTTGCATCAACCTGCATAGTCAAGCTAAAAATATAACATGTGTTAGTTAAATTCTTCTGTACTAAAAATCATAAAAATGTTAGAAGCACAATGGATCCAAGAACATACCACTCGCGGGAGTTGAAAACCACAAGATCTGGATGGCATTCTCGTATTTATAACATGCTTCTGCAAAGTTCGATAGTTTCTTTATCCTCTCATGAAAGCACCTTGAAATTCAAGAAGTGTACTGTTAGGCACCAAGAAATAAGAAATATAATATGCTATTTTAAGTAGAAATTTGCTAACCTACATACCACCTTCCTCTAGTTTAGTGAATGGAAGTGTTGGTTTGGGCTGTTATTTGTAGCATTTTGTGTGGTTGTATGTTGAAAATTATGTGGTAAGTTTAAATGTTTAATTGATAATATTGAATTTTGAGATTTTGTAGGTTTGGATGCATCATGATTATCAATTTTGCTTCCTTTTTATGTTTTTTTATATGCCTACAGTGGAATATTTTGGTATATTACATTGCTGGGAGCATTGAAGTATTGTATAATAAATAAATAAAACTGAATATGTCGGCAGGTTCCTATTTAATCTAACGATTAATGATCAACCAATTAATCCAGTTAATAGGCCAATGCACAGATTAATAGCTACTCGCAAGCCGACTGAGCAGCTACCAGTTACCGATTTCTTTAACATTGATGCTATTTTAGGTAGAAATTTGCTTACTCGCATACCACCTTCCTCAAGTTTTGCCTGATTGGCATATTTAAGGGGCATACTAGGCACACGAGTCAGCACATTACTGAACTCCATTTTTTAAGATGACAATGCAATGGCTGTAGAAGCTATCTATCAATAGATATAAGTCAGCCACTACAGGCATATTGAAACCACATTTACATATGCAAAAACAATAGAGCTACTTATTCATAGAAGAGAGAGACATGGGCACATATGTACTCCTAGATAAAGGGACATGAATCCCTGAAGTCGAAAATGATCTGATTGTTATTTGGTTGAGTTCCAAAATCTGAGATTTTGGGAAATACTTTAAAGGTTGAAACTAGTAAATTTGAAGTTCTGAAAGGTCAAAATCTCCCAAAATGTTAAACCTGAAAGCTGAATTCCAGTAGTAGAAAGTTTGAAAAATTGTGTTCAAAGTTTCTAAGAGATTAAAATCATGGATTCTAAAATTCCTAGAGCTAGACGGAGAAGTTTCGAAGCTGGTATTATGATATTTGGCAGTGCTAACACAAAAGCACCAAAAATGGGAAACGCCAAAATTAAACCCTCCATTTTCATGCCATTGGAATTGCGTTTTAGGCTGGTCATAGTGGAATGTAACTTGGACTAGTTATATGCATATATTACTAGTTCAGGTTACCACCTCTATAATTTTTTTGAGAGCTCGTTACCACGTCTATAATTGGTAGTAACATATGTGTGCTATCATGTAATTTTCATTTATTTAGATGTAGACCCATTTTTCCTCGGGATGTGTTATGTTACGGTAACATATTATGTTACCAAAAAATATCTCTCTCCTCACTAAAAGCATGTCACATAAGAAAATATTTTTCGGGTGCATTATGTTACTAGCTAAGTTACTCTCACTATGGCAAGCACCCTCTGCTCAGAAGTTGGCAAACTTTCAAAGAAAGAAAGAAACGTGGTAGTGCTGGTTGGTGCGTGCAATTAATGCACACGCCGTAGGTCGAAACCCAGCTGCGCATAGATCAGAACGAAGCGAGCCCCGGGGAAACCTTTCCCTTTCCAACCCCATTCATTGTTCCAATCCAGTGAAATCCGGCACGACGCGATCACGGATCTTCAAGCTCAATCTGAAAAATTCTGCCAGAAGCAATGGCGAGCGGCATAGGACTACACTGAGAGGCGCAAGGGCCCGGACCATACACCCATGTTCCACGCCACCGTCTCTATCGGTGGTGCGGAGTTCAGCTCATCAACGTCCAGGTCCAGTATGCACAACAAGGCACATAACCTCCTACCAGGGCACCCATAGAAGACCTCGCCACCAGGGCAACATTAGGATGCTTCTCCACTCCTTTGCAACTAATTCCTAGTGCGTATGTATGTCACCTAGCTTGCTAGATCCCATTTTCTTCAAGATTCTAGGTCTCTAGCCGGTTTGTGATAGATGTGTGCGTTTTCATTGCTCCTCAGGACTGCTATGCTCCAGTGCAGCGCCGCCGAAGCAGATGGCAGATGGGCCCCAAGATCGTGACCCATGCTCGACAAGATCACAAGAAGATCGACATGTGTTACCATTACATCTGGACTCTATACATACCTATATAAGTGGGTTTCCAAGCTATTGCAACAGACTCCACCAAGATCAGTACATGGCATGATAGGGCAACATTGGAACCAATATTTAGAGAAATCTGAGCACCCGGGAGATGTTGATCAGCAAAATCTACAACACCTGCACATAGCAAGGCAGCATAAAACAAAGTCCTTAAAAATCAACACCTTGAAGAAGTGTCCGGAAGTCAGTTTCATTAGTCTTAGGTGGGAGGAGCCCTTTCAGGAGTGAACACCACCACTACTAAGAGAAGGTTGTTAGTATTTATAGTTCATAGACTTTGTCATGTACATGTTGTACTCTTGTTCCTAGTCTTTAGGAGGAGCCCAGGAGTGATATCGTTGATGATGAAGTCAACCCCATCATATCAATCTAGCCCGGGTTCATTTTTGTGTGATTAGTCAAGTGCTTCAACCTATTTTTATAGTGCGGTGCTACCAGTGTATATGCCATTTTTTCTAGTGGTGACCTCAGTGTGTATATGGCATTTTTTCCAGCGGTGCCCTCCAGCACCATCGCCTGCATAGAAGCATTAGGATCAAAGATAGTGTGCACTTCTGCACTTGCATTGTTTTTTTGCATCTACTTACTGAGAAGATATTTCCATCTGGACAATTGTGACAGGTACAGATGCAAAGCCATTTGCACATTCATGCCTGATATTGTTGATGAACCAATTTCAAGCCTTGTTTCTACTGCTTGGGCACTTGTGGAATTCATAAATATTGCAAATCTATTGCTCCACAAAACATGTGTCATTGTTTCTTGCAAGTTGGTTAGATAAAGCACCACCAACACCCACCGGTGTCTCCACAATAGATCCACGGTATGGTCCTTGTGAAGCTTTAACTGAAACACATGCAACTTGCCTAGAAGGTTCTCCTAGGCGGGATTGGCTCCGTTCTTCACTTTCGAGATCATATCCTCAACTCTCTTCCTCATGCCAGTGAGGCCGAGATTAGGTGTATTACACATCAGGTACATCGTCTTTTTGGTCCTATTCCTATCGTGACATTGTAGGTGCATGCAGCTGAATAACGTAGGGTCACTGACCGCATGAGAACTTTTCTCCATCTTCTTCACCTTTATAGAAAAACCATGCTTATCTTTTGTGGGAGCAACATAGGGATACCTCATGAATAGCTTACGCAAAATACCTATTTTCCAGCACTGGACACTGATAGGAATTATGATGAGCATCCCTGATGAA
>NW_025226131.1:0-1157 GCF_018294505.1 Triticum aestivum | reverse complement strand
TGTTTTAATTACTCTAGAGCCTTTAAACATATTATAAAATTGTGGTTTCTCCACAATAATTACCTGTGCATTATTTTGTTCACTCCGAACATCTTATTTTTAAAATTTGAAAGCTTTTATTGTTTACTTGATTTTGAATTTGAATTTGAATCAGTTTTTTTTGAATTAAGAGAGATTAGCAACAGTAATAATGGTGACGTGGCATCATTAACGGGGGGATTACTGTAGCCTAATTATCCGGGCGTCACATTATGATTCACAATCATCGATCTCGGCTCTTAACGCTCGAAATCAGGATCATGAGAAGTAGTTCAAGTACCTAATATATTTGTAACTAATCCATCTATACCACCTCATATGCCATACTGTCCTAATGATTCATGGTGAAAGCTAGCCCTTTTCGAACAAAAGAAGATGCGCACAAAAACAAGTCTTTCCAACACAGGCATTTACGCAAACATATGCCACACACACCTGCAACCTCCCAAAAAAAGGTGTTGCAGATCAGGGATGGATTTAGAGAGATGTTGTTCAAGGCTAGGGATAGGACGCAAGGTAAGAACGATTTCCACACCTTGAGATGGGGCGTCGATGCCGTAGCAAATCCATGATTGCTATCCTTGGCTCGTCGCTGCCGTTGGCTCACAGAGACGCAAGGCATATTGCTGGCCCCACCTCGTGCAGTGCAACCGCGGCCCAAGATCCTCATGTTGAGCTGAGGTAGAGGAACACCCAGGAAGACAAGAACCCATCACATTCACAGCCAGCAGCAACCCAACCCAAAGACAAGCTCAGATATACATATACTTGTGGAAATATAAAGGAAGCCACCAGATCTGTCGCTGGAGTTATGTTGTTGTACAAACAAATTTTCTAGTCTCCAAAACTTCCTGGGTGCAAACCCACCAAGAAACCAACCAAATTGCAGCAAGATGCGTTCCTCTCCGACTCTACTCTTCTTCGTTATCATCTTCGTCCTCCTCAGCTTTCTTGAGCTGCCACTGCAAACGAATGGAATTGGTTACAGCACATTGATGGCGCCGCCTCTCGCAGCGCCTCTTCTTCTTCTATCTCGAGTTGCCTCGCACAACTCTCTCTCTCTTGTCTCACACAAGAACACACACACACAAGGGGAAGACTCAACACACACACACACA
>NW_025226130.1:0-2596 GCF_018294505.1 Triticum aestivum | reverse complement strand
GAATAAAAATACAGCTTCAAGTAAAATACCGATGGTTGTTAAAAGAAAGTGGGGATGCCACTCGGGGGCATCCCCAAGCTTAGTTGCTTGCTACTTCTTGAATATTATCTTGGGGTGCCTCGGGCATCCCCAAGTTTAGCCTTTTGCTAATCCTTATTCCTTCATCCATCGTAAGATCACCCAAAACTTGAAAAGTTCAATCACACAAAACTCAACAAAACCTTCATGAGATCCGTTAGTATAAGAAAGCAAACCACTACTATAAGTAATGTTGCAAACCTATTCATATTTTGTTTTTGCATTATATCTACTATATTCCAACTTTTTTGTGGTAAAAACTCATCAAAGGAAACCATAGAATCATCAAAACAAGCACACAACACAAGGAAAGCAGAATCTGTCAAAAACAGAACAGTTTGAAAAAATCTGGATATTTTGAATACTTCTGTAACTCCAAGAATCTTTAGAAATTAGGAAAACTTGTGTAATTTGTATATTAATCTTCTGCAAAAAGAATCAACTCAAAATCACATTTCTGTGGTTCATGAAAACTATTTTCGTGAGTGCATAAGTTTCTGTTTTTCAGCAAGATCAAATCAACTTTCACCCAAATTAACCCAAAGGCCTTGCTTGGCACAAACACTAATTTAAACCACAAAACACGTCTAACCAGAGGTATAATTGGGTATTTTATTAAAAATAGCAAGAAAACAAAAAACCAAAAAGATACAAGTTGGGTTGCCTCCCAACGAGCGCTATTGTTTTATGCCCCTGGCTAGGCATAACACGTAGGATCTAAGTGTTGCCCTCCGTTATCTTTGCCACTTTAGTAAGGGTCTTTTCAAATCCAGGAGGCTCTTTGCACTTCCCTAAATTTTCCGGAAAAGAAACCATCTTGAGATCTAAAATATCCAACTGTTTATTGCAAAGGGAAATCAAAGTGTTCATACGATTGATACTTCCATTAAGATGTTTGAGAGGTTCGTTATATTTTTGCAATTCAACCATATGTTTATGCAAATCACCGAGTTTGTCCAAAATTTGGGCCCCCTCTGGGGTGAAAGAAACCCGTTTCTTTTGTGGTGGAACCCCCAAAATTCCTTCTAAAATTTCATACGCGGCATTGAGATCAAGCTCAATAAAATTCCATTTTGCGGAAAATCCAAGAGTTGTCTATGATGCAAAGCCAATCCTACGTAAAAATTTCTAAGCAAAAATTTTGCATCTCCCTTTAGATTGCAAACACGGTAAGACTCCATAAGCCTATACCAAGCATCTTTCAAATTGTCTCCTTGTTTTTGTTTGAAGTATAGAACTTCAAAGTCTGTTAACAAAGGAGGAGCATTCAAACTAGCTATAGTGAAACAAGAACACGAATAGATATGATGAGAAAACGGCGAACGAAAAAGAGGGCGAATAAAAAGGCAAATTTTTGTGAAGTGGGGGAGAGGAAAACGAGAGGCAAATGGCAAATAATGTAAATTACGAGGAAATGAGATTTGTGATTAGGAACGTGGTTGATGTTGAAGATCCTCCCACGCAACGGTGCCAGAAATTCCTTTTGATATTTGCTAGAACTACATCGGTATTTCCCCAAAGAGGAAGGGATGATGCAGTATAGCGACAGTAGGTATTTCTCTCAGTGATGAGACCAAGGTTATCGAACCAGTAGGAGAACCTCCTCACACCACGTAAACAGGACCTGCACAGAAATAACAAATACTCGCAACCCGACGTGTTAAAGGGGTTATCAAGCCCTTTCGGATATGACGCCTCAAGACAGGCAAATAACATGAGGTAGAAGTGGTAGATAGGATAAATAGATCGTGGAACAAATAAATTGCAGCAAGGTATTTTTGTATTTTTGGTTTAATAGATCACAAAGGTAAATATGATGAAAAGAGGCCCGGGGACCATAGGTTTCACTAGTGGCTTCTCTCAAGAAAAATAGCAAATAGTGGGAAAATAATTACTGTTGGGCAATTGATAGAACTTCAAATAATCATGACGATATCCAGGCAATCATCATTATATAAGCATCACGTCCAATATTAGTAGACCGACTCCTGCCTGCATCTACTACTATATATTACTCCACACATCGACCGCTATCCAGCATGCATCTAGTGTATTAAGTTCATGGAGAAACGGAGTAATGCAACAAGAACGATGACATGATGTAGACAAGATCTATTTATGTAGAAATAGACCCTATCTTATTATCCTTAATAGCAACGATACATACGTGTCGTTTCCCTTTCTGTCACTGGGATCAAGCAATGTAAGATCGAACCCATCACAAAGCACCTCTTCCCATTGCAAGATAAATAGATCAAGTTAGCCAAACAAACCCAAAAATTGAAGAAGAAATACGAGACTATAATCATCCACGCATATAAGAGATCAAAGAAGACTCAAATAACTTTCATGGATAAAAACATTGATCTGATCATAAACTCAAAGTTCATCGGCTCCCAACAAACACACCGCAAAAAGACTCACTAGTGCAGAACCGGGCAATAGCACCGGTTCGTAAGGCCGTTTAGTTCCGGTTCCATAACCGGCACTAAAGTGTGGGCACTAAAGCCCCCCCCCC
>NW_025226129.1:0-3390 GCF_018294505.1 Triticum aestivum | reverse complement strand
AGTGTTGGTTTGCTGCGTTGCCGCTTGCTCAAATGCCGTTTTATTTTTCATTGGCATGTTTGTATGAGGATTTCCTCCCCACATTATATTGGTTTGGCAGTTTGCGCTTTATATATAAAGCAGGGTAAAAGCCTGATTCGAGAAAGATAATTAATGTTTGTAGTTGTACAGAATGGTAAGGGAGACGCTACGCGTTCGCCGGCTGATGCGTATGAAACATCCACCGGCTCGACGACCGTTCGATGTACACGCGCGCATCCGTCCGATTTACTTCTGGCGCGCGGGTCGGTCGCCTCCCCCGGCCCATTAATTCCTGAAACAACGATCGAGTTGCAGAAACAAGCGCTTTGTTGCAGAATAACTTTGCAACATAGATGAGGTTGCAGAAACCTTTGTAGTTGAGTTTATGTTGCAGAAAAACTTTTGCAATAAAGAGCATGTTGTAGAATTTTTTCGAGAAGAACGATCATGTTACATAAAAACTTTTGCAACAAAACAGCATGTTATGTACAAACTTCTGCAACATGGGTGTTGTTGCGGAAGGAATTTTTGCAACATAGATGGTTTTGCAAAAAAAATCCGTCTTTACTTTTCTGCAACATGGGTGTTGTTGCGGAAGGAGCTTTTGCAACATAAATGATCTTGCAGAATTTTTTTCGCCTTTACTCTTCTGCAACATGGGTGCTGTCGCGGAAGAAACTTCTGAAACATGAATGATATTGCAGAAAACAAAATCAATGAAAATGAATGACGATGTTGCCGACAACACTACCGTTGCCCGCATCATCGCCGCCAACCACAAGGCCATCACCTTCCGAGTGCCGCCAATGCCCCTCACCGGCCGCATCGGCCGACGAGCTCGCACGCTACCTCCATGGTGCTTGCGGCTGTAGCCACTAGTTGCTGCTTGCACACTACCTCCAAGGTCGCCCACGGACATGCGCTGGCATCGCCGCTGTTGCAGAAGCACAGCATGAGCCATGCCTCACTCTCCCTCACCGGCGAACGACGACTGCTGGCGCGGGCCGATGGCGAGCCGGGCACGTGTGAGCGTGTGGCAGCGGCCGACTGGCTTGAGTGAGCAGTGGAGTTGCAGGAGCTTGAGATGGTGGTGGCCATGGCCAGCCACGGCCAAGGAGAGCATTGGCGTTGAATGGTAAAAGCCCACGATGAGGACGGCATTACTACCGGAGTTGCTGCGATGAGGTGGGCAGTGCTGCAGGAGTTGGGGAAGAAAGACCGATTGGAGAAAAGATAAGATAAGGGGAGAAGGATGTGCGGTGCGGTGGGTCTACATGCGACACGCGTCACGTGCCGCAGGCGGCAGACGCCCAGCGCTGGATCTGCAATTGTAGGAAACGGTCATGAAATAAAAGCTGGGTTGCAGGAAACGGACACGGTACCGGCGGACATGGGAATGCTCTCGATCGTCTGATCAAGTCGCGACGGGATGGACACGGAGCAGGCGGAACGATCGTGCGGATCGGCTGGTAGGAGGTAAGCTTTTCCCAAATGGAAAACAAAAATCAAGTCAGAATAAAAAATGATTTGCAAGTGCACGCGTTCCACGTCGCCAAACAGCCACCGGGCTGGTACGAGGCTGGTACGCCATGCAACCTGTCTGCATATGGTGATTTTGCCGCTGAGTACTGTATATCTCTTCTCTACTACTATTAAACAATCAAACAATAACTTTCTTATGCGCACCCCGCAATTAGTCCCATAATAATGCACGAGCCAATCAGCACCATACGATTAGGCCAACAAGTCTCAATCTAACAGCCATCATTAATCCAATGCCTCTACGGTATGCACTTAGCATTTACCAATGACTGGCCGTACTTCACCAGGAGAGTAGTAGTCGAACAACCAGCCCCGCGCGTCCCCTACAATCACGGAAATCGGATTGCAAACTAACAACCAGCCCCGTGCGTCCCCTATAATCACGTAAATCAGATTGCAAACTAACAACTAGCCCAGCGTGCCCTACAATCACGGAAAATTAGATCGCAAGCTAAGGGAACTTCATGCCCTTGACCTTGACCTCATCGCTGCACATACGCCGCCCACCAACAGCGTCTCCTGCCTGCACGGCGACCACGCTGCACTGCACCGTCCCGTCACCTCCGTGCACGCCGATTGTTGCCGCTCACAGCGTGGCATCCGTCCTGCAAGATCGCCAGTGCCCAGGAGAGAGCCTGCCCCAGCACCCGCACCGCCGCGCCCGCCCTGCACTGGCACCCACGCCGCCGCGCACACGCCCGCCGGGGCAGGGCGCCAGCGCCTGTCGCGTCCCCTGAACCAGTCGGGCACACGCAGCTGTGATTCTTCCGAGGACTTCTTCAGGTTCGACTTCTTCCTTTGACTGTTGCAGCATTACTCATGATTAGTTTTTTGATAATAGAGTTCTAAATAAAAAACAGTTGCACAACAAAATGCTATAAGGCGTTCATTTTACATACTGTCTATATGAGGATAATGAAACTGGATTTGTGTTGCAAATTGCCTTTACTATATCAAGTAAATACAGGAAAGTGACTTTACTATATCAAGTTCCATCAACATGACCACCAACACAATCGTTCTACAAAGTAATATAGCATCTATCCAGCTCCAGGATGTTACAATGAATTGTATAAATCTGTATAAACCCACTTTTGCACACATGATGATTGAGAATGTGCATGATTATTTAAACTGAAAACATCTGGAGTACATGTGATCCATTCTAATTCTGAAAACTAAAGAAGTCGCACTTCCTGCTTCCTGAGTACAAGATGGTGCATTTGAATGTCTGTTTGTTGGAACTACGCAACTTTGGCATATCTTATTTTTTTCATGTGCATATCCTAATAGGTGAGAGCATCAACAAGATTTTGTTGATCTATCATGAACCGGTTTAGAATATATGTTTTTGCAGGACTAATGCTTGTGATAAGCCATCTAAGAAATATTTAGAGTTGCCGACAAAGGTAATCTGGAAGTATGATTTAGTAAACAAATATGCCCGACCATCACATCAAGGAAATGTTCCATATACAACTACATGAATTTCTTAGAACAATAAAAATATTGTGCAATGCAACGAAGATTCAAAACATACTCTTTGATTCAGACTTGTTGCTCCCATCCCCTTTCGGTACCAAAAATGTTCAAGTTTTGTACATGATCTGGAATCCAAACCCCTGGCTTGCTGAATGATTCGAGCAGGTCAGAACCACATAGCAGCATTACCTTGACACTTCCTGAGACAAAACACAAGTCGTAAACAACTGATTTATATACAATGTTATAGTACTGATACATTTGGTGATCCAACAATGTGAGAGAAGACACTACTGTGTTGCAACAACAAAAATCATTGTCATATACCTTGATCAGCTAAGCCGT
>NW_025226128.1:88636-91099 GCF_018294505.1 Triticum aestivum | reverse complement strand
GAAGAGACACCCAAGACTACTGAACAGGACTAGAACCACGCCGCCTTGAGAAAACACCGGGCTCCATAGTACCGAACGCACGCAAACCACCTCCGTAAGGGGCCAACTCACAATTGAGACTGCTCCCTCAATCCGGGCCGTGGAGCGCTACTCCTGCCAGAAACTAGCAAGGACCGAGAAGAGATACCATGGGGACAAGTGTATAAGATAGGAGTACATCGAGACCATCCACGCCAAAGTCAAGAATGCTACAAGAGAAGAACAAGGCATGCCCGAAGTGACTGGCTACCTACAACCGAAAGGGACCGGGGCTCCACGAAGACGCCCTCAAGAGGGTGATGATGTCAAGCGCCATCATCGTCGAGCCCAAGAAGACGGACTAGGGTATTCACCCCGGAGCCCTGGCACTGTTAAGGGACCACAACAAAACCCTCAAGAGGGAAGCGACACCCGAGTTATAAACATGTGCATATAATTATTCAAATATTTGTGTGCATATAAATATGTGCACTTAAAATAATAATTATTAATGGTAATCTAGAAAATATTTGTATTACTATAATTCTAAAAACATTTTTATAATCAGAAATACTATTTTATTTATATTTTTTTCTAAAATAAGACATCAATACTTTTTAAAAGTACTTGAATATGTTGCTAAATAAGTTATTTTTTGTATGTATAATATTTATAACACACAAATATTTGAACGTTATTTTTATTACTATCATTATATTTTACTTACTTTTTACAAATACTAAAAGAATCTAACAAGTGCAACATGGCTCGCACAAACAGCAACCTATTTAAACCACATGAGCGTGTTGTTTATAATATAAACCGTCATAATCATCTTCAGTTGACAACAAAGGATGAGTGGTGCATTGGTACGGATCGACGTTACATATATTGACTTCGTAAGTTTGATTCCTGTTTTTATCGTTTAATTTCTCTTTATTCTGACATGTGGGGCCCACTCGTCATTTGATACGTACATTAATGCTAATCAAAATATGGTGCCATGTCTGCGGATTGGATGACCATCGTATTTGCACGCTCGTGCCAAGTTCTAGAACCAGTTCGGCGTATTTTTCTTAGCGTATTTTTCAAACTAAGCACTAAGGTGAATATTGGTGACAAGTTTGAGCACTACTAGTGATATATTACCTCTAAAGAGAAGCATAAAGGGAAGAGACGTGTTTTTTGCTCATGTTTCCATGGGCGTGTGTTCATCTTTCTTCATGGCATCGGTCCTTAAGCTAAACCCAACATTTGGTTTTATAGAGTATCCGTTGTAGTTGAAGCGTGGCATTGTTGAAGGATTGTCCCGTGCAGCGTGTCATCGTGGGCGAAGACCATGCGTGAAGACAAGATGACGGGTGGCTATTTGCATGCCTCAGCGAGGAGATCGAGCTCAATCATGTAGTGACGCGGTAACCAGCGACTGTGAGTCTTTGGTGAGTCCATATCTAGGATTGAGTCATGTAGCAAACCTAGTTATTATGTATTTTTACACACATGCACCCTATAACCAGATAGTGAGAGTTGTGACAATATATAAAATAAAATAGAGGCACGATGTGTGCCTCTTGCTGATTTTTTTTTTTTGTAGAGAGTTGGCTAAAGTTTTTATGTGCATGTTTAGTTTATTACGAGGCTGGCCAACACTAGTAGAAAAACACCTAATAGTCCCGATTCGTGAGGGTCTTTAGTCCCGGTACCTCCACCCATTAGTCCCGGTTCAAACACGAACCGGGACCAATGTGCCTCCATGTGGCCTGTGCGCCGAGCCCAGTCAGGGGGCCTTTGGTCCCGGTTGGTGGCACCAACCGGACCAAAAGTCCATGTTTTTTTAGAAAAGTGGCTGCTTTAGGGGTTTTGGGGGTTATTTTTAGGTTGTTATTAGCTAGCTAATAGAGAGAAGTGACCTCTTTTATATCTTCATCCTTGGTTTACCAATGCTGCTGCTATATATGTTCATTTCACCCACTGATATAATAACTCATGCATGCTCGCATCATACATCATCATATATAATAACAAGTCCTACTAGTCATGCATCATCATACAACTTCTACTCATTATTAATAATAAGTCATACGATCATCATCCTCATAGTCATCGAACCCAACTCTACATAATTGTTCTTAGCACATGATCATCAGTATCAGGTAGGACATGACCTAAACACCCTTAAGGTAAAATAGCATAAAACAATATAGACCCTGACTCTCCATTATGAAGAATGGCGATCATCCTGTCTCCTATTCTTGCCCTTCGCTGCTTTTTGCTTCCAAGAAGCTCCTTACGACTGTCCATACATTTTTTCCATTCTTTGATTGTCATGTCTCCACTTCTTTTAAAAACCCGGTATGGAACAGTTCAGATTCGTAGGAAGACCTGGTTGTATGTTCAAACATGAAGGCTACCGTGCGTATACATCAGATGAGGCACACAATCATT
>NW_025226128.1:85766-88626 GCF_018294505.1 Triticum aestivum | reverse complement strand
GGGCGTGTGCGCGGCGGCGTGGGTGCCAGTGCAGGGCGGGCGCGGTGGTGCGGGTGCTGGGGCAGGCTCTCTCCTGGGCACTGGCGATCTTGCAGGACGGATGCCACGCTGTGAGCGGCAACAATCGGCGTGCACGGAGGTGACGGGACGGTGCAGTGCGGCGTGGTCGCCGTGCAGGCAGGAGACACTGTTGGTGGGCGGTGTATGTGCAGCGACGAGGTCAAGGTCAAGGGCGTGAAGTTCCCTTAGCTTGCGATCTGATTTTCCGTGATTGTAGGGCACGCTGGGCTGGTTGTTAGTTTGCAATCTGATTTCCGTGATTATAGGGGACGCACAGGGCTGGTTGTTAGTTTGCAATCCGATTTCCGTGATTGTAGGGGACGCGCGGGGCTGGTTGTTCGACTACTACTCTCCTGGTGAAGTACGGTCAGTCATTGGTAAATGCTAAGTGCATACCGTAGAGGCATTGGATTAATGATGGCTGTTAGATTGAGACTTGTTGGCCTAATCGTATGGTGCTGATTGGCTCGTGCATTATTATGGGACTAATTGTGGGGTGCGCGTAAGAAAGTTCTTGTTTGATTGTTTAATAGTAGTAGAGAAGAGATATACAGTACTCAGCGGCAAAATCACCATATGCAGACAGGTTGCATGGCGTACCAGCCTCGTACCAGCCCGGTGGCTGTTTGGCGACGTGGAACGCGTGCACTTGCAAATCATTTTTTATTCTGACTTGATTATTGTTTTCCGTTTGGGAAAAGCTTACCTCCTACCAGCCGATCCGCACGATCGTCCCGCCTGCTCCGTGTCCATCCCGTCGCGACTTGATCAGACGATCGAGAGCATTCCCACGTCCGTCGGTACCGTGTCCGTTTCCTGCAACCCAGCTCTTATTTCATGACCGTTTCCTACAATTGCAGATCCAGCGCTGGGCGTCTGCCGCCTGCGGCACGTGACGCGTGTCGCATGTAGACCCACCGCACCGCACATCCTTCTCCCCTTATCTTATCTTTTCTCCAATCGGTCTTTCTTCCCCAACTCCTGCAGCACTGCCCACCTCGTCCCAGCAACTCCGGTAGTAATGCCGTCCTCATCGTGGGCTTTTACCATTCAACGCCAATGCTCTCCTTGGACGTGGCTGGCCATGGCCACCACCATCTCAAGCTCCTGCAACTCCACTGCTCACTCAAGCCAGTCGGCCGCTGCCACACGCTCACACGTGCCCGGCTCGCCATCGGCCCGCGCCAGCAGTCGTCGTTCGCCGGTGAGGGAGAGTGAGGCATGGCTCACGCTGTGCTTCTGCAACAGCGGCGATGCCAGCGCATGTCCGTGGGTGACCTTGGAGGTAGTGTGCAAGCAGCAACTAGTGGCTACAGCCGCAAGCGCCATGGAGGTAGCGTGCGAGCTCGTCGGCCGATGCGGCCGGTGAGGGGCATTGGCGGCACTCGGAAGGTGATGGCCTTGTGGTTGGCGGCGATGACGCGGGCAACGGCAGTGTTGTCGGCAACATCGTCATTCATTTTCATTGATTTTGTTTTCTGCAATATCATTCATGTTTCAGAAGTTTCTTCCGCGACAGCACCCATGTTGCAGAAGAGTAAAGGCGAAAAAAATTCTGCAAGATCATTTATGTTGCAAAAGCTCCTTCCGCAACAACACCCATGTTGCAGAAAAGTAAAGACGGATTTTTTTTGCAAAACCATCTATGTTGCAAAAATTCCTTCCGCAACAACACCCATGTTGCAGAAGTTTGTACATAACATGTTGTTTTGTTGCAAAAGTTTTTATGTAACATGATAGTTCTTCTCGAAAAAATTCTGCAACATGCTCTTTATTGCAAAAGTTTTTCTGCAACATAAACTCTACTGCAAAGGTTTCTGCAACCTCATCTATGTTGCAAAGTTATTCTGCAACAAAGCGCTTGTTTCTGCAACTCGATCGTTGTTTTAGGAATTAATGGGCCGGGGGAGGCGACCGAGCCGCGCGCCAGAAGTAAATTGGACGGATGCGCGCGTGTACATCGAACGGTCGTCGAGCCGGCGGATGTTTCATACGCATCAGCCGGCGAACGCGTAGCGTCTCCCTTACCGTTCTGTACAACTACAAACATTAATTATCTTTCTCGAATCAGGCTTTTACCCTGCTTTATATATAAAGCGCAAACTGCCAAACCAATATAATGTGGGGAGGAAATCCTCATACAAACATGCCAATGAAAAATAAAACGGCATTTGAGCAAGCGGCAACGCAGCAAACCAACACTGACCATGAAAACACGAGACGCCACGCCTAACAAGAAGAGACACCCAAGACTACTGAACAGGACTAGAACCACGCCGCCTTGAGAAAACACCGGGCTCCATAGTACCGAACACACGCAAACCACCTCCGTAAGGGGCCAACTCACAATTGAGACTGCTCCCTCAATCCGGGCCGTGGAGCGCTACTCCTGGCAGAAACTAGCAAGGACCGAGAAGAGATACCATGAGGACAAGTGTATAAGATAGGAGTACATCGAGACCATCCACGCCAAAGTCAAGAATGCTACAAGAGAAGAACACGGCATGCCCGAAGTGACTGGCTACCTACAACCGAAAGGGACCGGGGCTCCACGAAGACGCCCTCAAGAGGGTGATGATGTCAAGCGCCATCATCGTCGAGCCCAAGAAGACGGACTAGGGTATTCACCCCGGAGCCCTGGCACTGTTAAGGGACCACAACAAAACCCTCAAGAGGGAAGCGACACCCGAGTTATAAACATGTGCATATAATTATTCAAATATTTGTGTGCATATAAATATGTGCACTTAAAATAATAATTATTAATGGTAATCTAGAAAATATTTGTATTACTATAATT
>NW_025226128.1:81245-83183 GCF_018294505.1 Triticum aestivum | reverse complement strand
GGGATTATCTGTTGAAAAACATAGTAATAACTTCGTAGTTAGCAATGATGTACTAGTTTTAAAAGTGTGCAAAAAGATGCACGGATGTCATAATAGTAAAAAATCTTACCAGGGTATCTCCATGGTAGTTACCGTAGTTCAACACGTGCACTAGTGGCACGTATTGACCATAATGTTGAGGAGTTTGATTGTAGATATTGTAATTCTCAAGATCAGTACAAAATGCGCCCAGATGATTTTTCTCCTGATAAGTTAATTCGGAGCCTTCGATGTAGTAGGTTTTGTCTACCATCTTCAGCACATTCTTTGAAGAATGAAAATAAGCTGTCAATGGAAATAAGTTGTCAACTTTTTTGAAATAAACAATATAAATTACTTAATAACTATGTTAAGCTCACATGGGGGAAGAATTGAAGGTGTATCCACAAGAACGCAAATCGAAGGTCTCTCTTGCGTGATTGTAGGATCACCAAGATCCATGGTGACAAGCATACCCTCATCAAAACCATACATCTTGCAAAGTGCTTCCCAATTTTTGCAACCAAAATGGGTTACACTCTGAGCATTGTATAGCTTTACTTGAAAATCCACACCATGATGGGTACTTAGGATAATTTTTTTGGTTTCCATACTTTCATGGTCTTCAAAACCCATCCTCTCCAAGACATAGCGTCTTGCAAAGCCTGGGATAAGCTAGTCGAATTGGAAAAGATGAAAAATACACGTTAAAATAGTTGAAGTCGTGCTTAATTATGAAAAATACTATTGTCGTCGTTGCGTACCGTATGAACATCGAAGGTCTCCTCGAGCTTAATGCTGAAGTGCCGATCTTCGTCCAGCTCAATGAACCTGTCGCACATACCTCGGTCGTCGTGGCACCAGTCGCACTCCCCCGGGCGGTTTTCGTCGTCCGAATATGACATTTCCGGCCTATGTTCATAATTCAAATATTAAACTAGATCATTATTATTAATCACGGGTTGACTATCGATGATGTACGTAGATCCTCCTTTCATTCCTGAGTGTATTATTACACCAAATTGCCTAGCACACGGGAATGAAGGAGAACTTATCCAATATGAGCATTCAATAAGCAAAACCAAATCATAAAATAAGCAAAACCAAATCATAAAATAAAGTAGTATTCAAATTAGCATGCATTCAATAATTATAAGCAGAAGTACATCATCTCTTGGTGTCCGTACATCATCGAATATTATCACTAATATAGCATCACTAGTAAAACTAGAACCGTAGCGCCCGACGGGTATCGTCGCGGGCGGTGGACACCCAAAGATAAGGAACCATCACAGGATCATAGCTCCAGTGAGATCCCTAAAGAACCTGCTAGGTATAGTCGAACCTGCCCTCCAATGCAACCATGTAGCGACGGACGTGCTCGTCCTCCTCGCTGACACGGTGACATACCACCTCCGTGGTGTCCGGAAGCCTCAGCACCGTCACTGGCCCACGTGACCACCACCAAACAAGGATCGGGTCAACAACGGGCTGCCTCCTCACCAACCTACGTCCCCCAGAAGGTAGCACCTCCCAATACCAGCCCGGCGGAGCCCAGTCCCGAACATGGCCCTGATCAAGCAGGCCTCCACCGCCGAGTCGACGACGACGAGGATGCGGGATAGGCATCGCCGATGTCGATGTGGGAACTACTTCTATATATAGTTAAATAAAGTAGTTTTATTAATTAAATCAACTATCTAGTTCAACTACTAAGCACTTACTATAAATAAATAAAGTAGTACTTACTAAAAACAAAGTAGCACTTACTATAAATAAATAAAGTAGCACTTACTATAAATAAATAAAGTAGCACTTACTACAAACTACTTCTATATATAGTAAAATAAATTAGTTTATTAAATCAACTAGCTAGTTCAACTATATATGAAGCACTTACTATAAATAAAATAAAATAGT
>NW_025226128.1:80693-81209 GCF_018294505.1 Triticum aestivum | reverse complement strand
AAGTAGCACTTACTACAAACTACTTCTATATATAGTAAAATAAATTAGTTTATTAAATCAACTAGCTAGTTCAACTATATATGAAGCACTTACTATAAATAAAAGAAAATAGTACTTACTAAAAATAAACTAGTATTTTTCTAACTAATTATATGAAACACTTTCTCTTCTTATTTTTTTCCTTTTTCTAAATACTATAAACAAAAAAATCATTAAAATTCTATGAACAAAATTAATAATACAATCTAAATATCACAAAAAAAATCTATTGACAATAATATCACCAAAAAATCTATTAACAGAAAAAAAAATCTAACACAATATGAACAAATTAATTACACAATCTAAATTAACATACTATGAACTACATATCTAAATTACTACACATCTAATCTAACAAAAAAATCTATGAACTACAAAAAAATCTAAAAAAATCTAACAAAAATCATAAAAAGTTGCTCACGGCGATGGCGGTGGCGACGGCGACGGCGACGGCGACGGAGAGGTGCGGCGCGG
>NW_025226128.1:79412-80451 GCF_018294505.1 Triticum aestivum | reverse complement strand
ACGGCGTCAGGGCGGGGCGGGGCGGCGACGGCGTCGGGGCGGGGCGGGGCGGCGACGGCGAGGTGGCGGCAGGAGACGGCGCGCAGCGTCGGGAGAGGAGGAGAGATCAAAGTGGGGATGCGGTTCTGAAATTTTTCTAAGTGCTACTTATATAGCAAAGGCTTTGGTCCCGATTCGTGGCACAAACCGGGACTAATGCACTGTTATTAATGTTTCTGTTAGATTATTGTCTACCTTAATGATCTGTTCAACCAACAGGTATGGAAGTTGTTGGTGTGGTGACCGCCGTAGGGCCCGGGCTGACTGGCAGGAACATTGGGGATGTTGTCGCCTACGCAGGCAAGCCGATGGGCTCTTATGCCAAAGAGCAGGTTATTTCAGCCAATGTTGGTTCCCATCACACCTTTGATTGATCACACAGCGGCTGCTATCGTGTTGAAGGGGATGACTGTCCATATGCTGGTTCACCACATATTTAAGGTACATTTTGTCTTGCTCCTGCTGTGTGACATACTGACCTGTTGCACATCCGCGTGAAGCACACCCACCCGCTGCCGGAGGCGTCCCGCGCCCACGCTGACTTCAAAGCCCGGAAGACGCCGGGCTCCATACTGCTGACCCTATAGAACTAAGCACCGTCATCTTTTTTGGGTAGGAGAAGAAGGCATAAACAGGGGACTCGGCGAAGAATCTACAATGCTTGTCAATATGTTTGCATCTGAACACTGAATCCTTTGTCTCTCTGTTTCTCCTGGTTATGTTGGATTCAGTATGAGTGAGTGTGTTTGTTGGTTATGAGTTGGATCGTGGTCTTGCTGTGCACATCATTGTTTGAAGCATGACGAGTTGTAAAGACCAACATTTTTCAAAATAGTGACCTAGCAGGACAAGTATTTCCCTCAGTTTGTATATTTTTTATATTCATGTCAAGTTATACACTAGACTAATTATAACAACATGTCAAGCTTATAAGGCATGGCGAGTTCATGTCAAGCACCTACAACTCGGTCGTCAACAAGTCGATAACATCACATACTTG
>NW_025226128.1:60582-79293 GCF_018294505.1 Triticum aestivum | reverse complement strand
TTTACTAAAAAAATGAGCATAGATGCTTATTTTCAATGACTTATTACCACACAGAAATAGATAGAAAAAAATAAATATAGCAGAAAAGAAAAAAAGTATATATAAAAAACTACTCAAAAATAAATAGAAGAAAAAATAGTTGTGCTTAACTTTACTAAAATCTTTTTTATTTTTAGTGACTTATTACAACTCAGAAATAAACAGAAAAAAATAAATATAGCAGAAAAGAAAAAAACTATATAAAAAACTAGTCAGAAATAAATAGAAGAAAAAATAGTTGTGATTAACTTTACTAAAAAAATGAGCATAGATGCGCTTATAGAGAAAATTCAACCTAAATTCATAATAAATTTCTACTAATTTCAGAGAAATTCAGTATGAGAGGAGCTCTATTTTCATTTTGAGAGGAGCTCAACAAGACAGAGAGGGAGGGGCTTATAAACCGGTGTGAGCCCCCTTCGGTTGGCGAGGTGGGACTAAACTCTGGCCGCAACGGGGACCAACACTTTAGTCCCGGTTGGTGGTATGAACCAGGACTAATGAGCGATCATTGGTCCCGGTTCATGCCTCCAACCGGGACCAATGGTGGTGGGCCAGGAGCGAGGACCATTGGTCCCGGTTCGTCCCACCAACCGGGACCAAAAGGTCCAGACGAACCGGGACCAATGGCCCACGTGGCCCGGCCGGCACCCGGGGCTCCCGAACCGGGTCCAATGCCCCCATTGGTCCCCGGTTCTGGATTGAACCGGGACTAATGGGTTGACCTGGCCTGGACCATTGCCCCTTTTTCTACTAGTGCAATAACTTATGTTAATAGAGAAGGGGGAATGAGGCAGTGGCGCGAGGGTAACGGGTGAGCACATAAAAGTTAGGTACTCACTTCGTTCCTAAATATAGATCTTTTTAGATATTTCAATTCAAATAAAAAAAACAATGCGTTTTTTTCTTTTTTTATTTTGCGAGGAGGAAATCCCACCAACCATCGTCCTCTTCTCCAACTGCACGCTGCGTCCGGGTTCCGTGTTCGCCGCCGCCGCATTCCCGCCCGCCGGCCGGAAACGGACCTCCCCTCCCCTTGCTGCCTGCCCGTTCATGCGTGCACTTGGGAGCCTCGCCTCGCCGCCCCCGTCTCCTTCCTCCTCTCCGCCCAGCCGGCCTCCACTCCGGTGACTCACCCACTTGCGGCCACACCACAAAAACGAACCACATCTTTTCCCCGCCTTCCAAATCCTCCTCCTCCTCCTCCTCCTTCCTTCGTTACCACGCCACGCCGTCCCGTCTCGTCCAGGGCGAGAATCGATTCGCCATAGCCGACCAATTCGTGGTCTCCTTCGCCACCGGTAAGAACCACCGTCACCTCTCCCGCTGCTGCGGCCTAGGCGCGACCTCCACCGTCTCCTTCATCTCCGCTCTGCAATGCATGCGTCCACTCCGTACGTTACGAGCTCCGATTCCCATCCACCGCGGAGGAACCAACGGATTTTGCTCGCAGCCCACGGAGGTTCGTTCGTGTGCTCTGCTCAGCACGCACACGCTCCTGTGCTCTCACCGCCTCGCCGGAATAACGCCGGGAGTCGGCGGCGGCCGCCTCCTCCTCTCCTCTGTACGCGTCTCCCACCTTCTCGTTTTGGCTGGCCCCTCCAACAGGCACACGTACTAGTATTTTTTTTTAGCATGAGTACAGACACAAGCAATCATATACACGCGCATACACTCATCGCTATAAATGCACACACGCATCCCTATCCCTATAAGCACCTTCGAAAGATGGAGCACCGCCGCGTCGGAGACCACAAATCGAGAGTAGCTTCTACGCCTACCACCACCCGCCATGGCCGTCTCTGTGAGCAGCAATGGAACGTCGCGCGGTTTTACGACGGTGACCTCGGCGAGCGTTCGGCAGAGGCGCCGCAACTCCGGCGATGTTGCCTTGAAGCTGCCAGGGAGCGCCGATGGTGTTGCAATGGAGCAACGCCAGCCCGCCGAAAGCATAGCCGGAGTTGCAATGGAGCTTCGCCAGCGCAGTCGTCGTTGTGCTCAAGCTTCGCCGGAGTTGCAACGGAGCTTCGTCGGCGCCCTAGTTGCTGCGCTGGAGCTTCGCCGGATGTCGTCGATGCTACGTTGGAGCAATTGCCGCCGCACGGTGTGCCATGAGAGCTGCAGTGAAGCTTTGCCGGGGTGCCATATATAACCGCTGCGTTGAAGCATCGCATGCATGGTCGCTGCCGCTGTGGCCTTGCAGCGATCGAACGACTATAAGCTCGCAGATCCAACGGCTGGCTAGGCGGATCCGGCTTATTCGTAGCAGCCGCCATCTAAATACGCCTTCTATTTTTCTCAATTCTGCCTGCATGCTAGTAGTACTATGTAAAGAGTACTTCCATGCTTCTTCTTCTTCTTCTGCTGCTGCTGCTTTCCCAAGTCCCCATACATACAATTAACTCAAGGCGTACACGAACCTGATCGTTCGTTGCATTGCATGGTTTATTAGATTGCTTGCATTCTATTCATCCCCATGTGAACATTTCGAGCATTTCAACAACATAGATCGATCATGGCATGCATGCATCGATTCATGGTATGTAAACCTGGGCAAACGTCGGGCCGGGCCGGGTTTCGGGCCAGGCTTGTAAAAGCCCGACCTTCATTTCTCAAGCCCGAGCCCGGCCCGAAGCCCGAAATACTTCCTGATTTCAAGCCCGAGCCCGGCCCGAACTCAAGCCCGAAGCCCGAAAGCCCGGCCCGAACGGTGTTTTTTAGTACGTGTACGTGCAAGCCCGGCCTGAAGCCCGAAAGCCCGGCCCGAAAAAGAGAAAAAGAGAAGCCCGAGCCCGGCCCGAACTACCTTTCGGGCTGCAAAACAAAGCCCGAGCCCGGCCCGAGTGTCAAGCCCGGCCCGGGGTTTTCGGGCCGGGCTCGGGCCGGGTCGTCGGGCCGGGCTGCCCATGCCCGGGTTTAATGGTATGTGATGATGCTGATAATATGACCATTCAATGTGGGCGTGCATGCATGGTTTGCGGGTGAATCGGCACATTTCGAAATTGAAAGCTCGATTATATGAGATCCGCGACAAACAGCACAATCTCTCGATTCTCCAAGGACAAGCTCTTTATTTTTTTAAAAAAAAGAAGAAAACTACCCAACACAAAATATCCATCATACTTTGATGGTCTAGAAGAACTGAACTTCACATGTTGAACACATCATCCGTGTCCATAAAAAAGAAAAACTGCACCTTCTTCCTCTACCTCTCACAAGGCGCGCAGGCATAGAATTGAAGAAGTCCATACTAACGAATAGTGCTTCACTGCTACATAGCCCTCCGACCAGTGGCTCCCATCCAACTAGTACTATATAAAAGCAGCAAAAGTCCATAATAGTAGTTTCAATCATTTGTTCCCGATTTCCATAGCTGCATTTTATGAGGTCGAAAAGGCTCTTTGGAGCGAGCGAATCAACCAAACACAAAGCGCGCTTTCGATAGGCTTTTTTTATGGCAACCCAATTGTAGGAAGTAGGGCCCACTAGGCGTGGCAGGGGCTTCGTTGCCATGGCCCGATAGGCCTGGCCGTCGAGCTCAAATTGTTGCTCGTCTTGTAACCCTTGCCTAAATGATATCAAGGCATCGAGCTAAAAGATTTAGATGGTCCATAAATCAAAATCCCCTCTCAAAAAATGTTTAAGCATTTTAAATTTTGAAGTTAAAGATTGAATGCATGACTAATGTATGGGGGAGTTAAAATCTTTTAGTTTTCTTTTACCAAACAAACTTGTTTCCCCTCTAGAAAAGATTCTTCTCTCTCGCCTCTGTCTTGAAGGATGCGCCTGCCGCTCCTGCCGGCACCCAGACCAGCTATTCCTAAAAGTTAAATCAATCTCATTTTTTTTTGTGCTGTCGATGAATCTCATCCTTGCGTTTCTTCTTTTTTCCAAGGACATAAGTCCCCATCGTTTCTCCTCTTTCCTTTCGAGACCGCGCGTCTCTCTCAATCACTTTTCAATCAATCAATCGCACCTAACCCACGCTGCATGTTCCCTCACGCCCGACCGCACCGAAAAATTTGTCCCGCGCTCATCTTCCCGCCCGACCGAAAATACTTCCCGCCCGTGCTCGTGCCGAGACCGCTCAATATTTTCGCCTGCGCTCAGATTTCAAACGAAATTGAAATCCTATTCTATCTATCTATCTAGCACCCAAAAGACCCAACCCACCAACGAGACGAACAGCCGCTTCTTTCTTCCTCCCCTCGAATCCCCAATCCACCAGACGCCGCCGCCGGCCTCGACTCCTCTCCCACCGGCGACCTCCTCTCTCCCAGCCAGCCCCACCGACGAGCAACCTCGGCGGTCTCCCCATCCCCGGACCTCCAGCCCGCCGTCAGCGGCCCCACCCTCTCCTCCTCTCCTCTCCTCTCCCTAGCGTGGCGACGGAGGACCCAGAGCCACTCGAGCGTGGCTGCGGCGGCCACCCACCGGCAGAGGAGAGGAATCCTCCTCCTCCGACGGCACCGCCGCCGCGCCCTCGTCTTTCCGCCCCCCTAGGCCACCGCCGCGTCCAGCCTCCACATCCATCCCTCCTCGCGCGCGCCCGAAACCCTAGCCGGACGGCGGACGAGCTGCCGTACGCGCCGCAGGCAGGAGGCCTCTCTCTCTCCTCCAAGACCCATCCCCACAAGGGTCCCTTCTCTGTTATTTTCCTTCATCTCCTAATCCGATGCATGTTTTTTTTCTCTGCAGTTTGCTTGATGTGTGGAGAGGGCCAAAGGTCAAGATGCTTTGATCCGGCGAGGACAGAGGGCCAAAGGACCAAGTTTGTTCATCTGTTTCCAAGGTGACCCCTCTCCTCCTCCTCCTCTCTATTTTTTCTTCATTTTCTCATCTCATCTGATGCGTGCTCTCTATACAGCCACACACACACACACACACACATACATATATATGTCCATGACGAGATTCACATGAATTATTCAGCCACCACTACAGTAATGTGTGTTTTTACTATCTACTCCCTCCGTAAACTAATTTAAGAGTGTTTAGATCACTATTTTAGTAATCTGAATGCTCTTATATTACTTTATTTACAGAGGGAGCAGCTGTCAGGATCCAAGCCTGACGAAACTGAATATTTTCGACACTTGTACTGTTCATGATCAGTTTCAGTCCCGCGGTCTCTGTCGTCTGCATCGCAAGGCCCTAGTTGCCTCTTACCGGTTCACGACGGCAGGACTCCCTCAGCCACAGATCAACCATCCCGCCAAGTCCAGTGTCACTGTTAACTTTCTGACAGAGTTGCTTTTGCTTCATCAGGATCTTCTTTTACTTTTTAGCTGTTTTGCCTGGCTATTTAAGCCCCCATTTTGGGATCGCCACATCCATCTTCTTGTGTAAGGCCGGGGTTGTCCCCAAGCCGCCGTGTCCCGGCCGGCAAAGTTCTGCCCGCTTGCAGCCTGAAGCGAGCGATAGCGCCACTGCTCCCAATCCCCTGCATCTCACTGTCCAATCAACCGCTTTTTTCCTTTCTCCACATGCATGCAAACATTGATTACCCTGGCCATCTAACAGCTCATATAAAGCCAGCTTATTACACCAGACTTTTACTATAGAGGCTATTGCTGACATGGCACCGGTATAGAGCTAGTAGCCGGCGTTTCTATTAGCCATGCTCTTACAAATTAAGTATTCTCTCTCCCCTATGCAAACGACTTCTTTAATTTGATAGTAAAAATTTGGATGATAGATATCTTCTGAACCATAGCTCCGTTTTTTATTTTTTATACATTATAATTCATAGGAGAAGATCTCCAGAACAAGCTCAATGAAGGATACATTTGAACTAGTTTTAATTTTTACTGTTTCACTGGTTTCAAAAAATATAATTTTACTCGTTCAAAAATAAGTATTTTAATATGCACATTTCACTCATTTTAAAAATATTTCAAGTATTTCAAAAACACTTGATTAAGTCAATACATAAAACTGTTTCCTTTCATTTCAAATTTAAAACATGTTTCACTGATTTCACTTATTTCAAATCACTGGTTTCATTAAAAATGATATATTTGAGCTAATTTTTGTTTAATATATTGCAGTTATCTTTGAAAGCACTTTCATAAAACAAAACGTGTTTCACTTTGTAAAATTATTTCATATATATGAAATAATTAGTTTCACACATGAAAACAATCCATTTCACATATCCAAAATGTCCGGTTTCACACCGAAGATGTCCGCCACACAACATGGCCAGCTGGCTTCATATTTTTCGTGGTCCATATCATGCGAGTTATAGCAATCCTAGGGAATTTGTTCAGTGTTGGAGTTATCATATTCCTGTTAATGATTGTGACAATTTTTATAGGATACGTACCACCTTGGGGTCAGATGTCCTATTCGGAAGCAACAGTAGTTACAAACTTAGCTAGCGATCATACCAGTATTAGGAGATACCGCAATTACTTGGCTTTGCGGTGGTTACCACGTTAAATCGTTATTTGTCCCCATCATTTACTCTCCCTTATTTTTATTAGGCGCCATTCTACTTCGTCTGTGCGCATGTGCGTGTATTCCTTGTATTCTTGAAATAAAAAAAAGTAATATCCCATATTGAAATGCAAATGTACAAACCTTCCATGACACATAAGATACATACTTTGCTTTCAATCCAACAATAAGTGTCATTAATTTAGTACAACTTCATATTAATTTTACACTAATTTATTTTGGGACGAAGAGAGTACATGTTATCCATCAACCACAACTGCATCATTTGTTTCCTTGAAGGAGAACTCACCTGTCTTATGTTAAATGTTAGAGACCATTTCATATCCACCCGATCTCCTCCTCTGCGCAGGAAGCGATGCGGTGCCTCCGAGCCGCTGCTGCAAGAACAACAACAAGGCCAGCAGCACTGCCCCGCACGGTATAACCACGTCCCACGCCATGCTGAAGAGGTCGCCATGGGGGCTCGCGTACAGGTGAGAGGAGTGCATGCTCGGCTTGTAGACATGGGCTCTGACCACATCGTACACATGAGGCGCCACACGGACCATGGTGCCCCCTATGTAGAACCATGGCGAGATCGCTCGTGCTCTGGATCCTCCCAAGGACGCGTTTAGGATGACCTGCGGGAGGAGGAAGCCATCCAGTATCAGCCCCGCGTATGACACAAGGTCCTCCCAGATCGTCGCCGGCCCTCCACCCATGCTGATCATTGACGGGTCGCCGCTCATGGCACGGACGTTGATCCTGTGGATTATCGCGGCGAAGGCTCCTCCGAGCGCATACAATGGTAGGCATATCCATAGCACGGTCCTCTCAGACACGGTGGATGTGTGGCGGCTAGACCATGCTAGCTGAAGAAGGCGCAACTGCAGCACGAAGGCGATCAGCGTAGGCGCCCTCATCATGACCTCGTTCAACTCTAGCCTCCGGCTCGTGGAGTAGTAGAAGTCATAGTACTGGTTCCTCCTGCTTGCAAACAGGGCCTCGGAGTTGAGCGCGAGAGGGGCGAGATACCCCATGGTGACCACGGCGAGCAAGGTGATGGACGTCGCCGCAGCCGCCTCGGGGTTCCTCTTTGTGTGGAGGATCTGCAGGATGGTGAAGACGCACGACAGCGTGGTGGAGGCCAGTAGCAGGACGCTCTCCATGTCCATCCTCGATACGGCCTCAAACACTTGTGAGGAGTACATCCCATAGGAGGTGAAGTCAACCTTGTCGAAGAAGAGGCGGTCGGTCTTGTCTCTGAGGCTAGTGATGACCCCGGTGCCGTGCCCTTGCGCCTTGGAATCGAGGGAGTCGAACTGCACCGTTACCAGTGTCTGGCAGTCCGTCGAGCCGTTGTGCTCCTGGCAGCCGACCATGCACAGGATGCCCCTGTTGGGATCATAAACACCTTCTGCTGAGATCTTTCTCTTCTCATGGCCAACCGAGTAGTTCAACATATTGGTAGGGCGCACCCAGTTATCAGGTGGAGCAGTGTAGCGTATGGTGTAGCTGACATTCAGCAGAGCCGGCTCTTTGTCTTCCACGGCCAACGTGTGCTGGAAGAAGGCGTCATCGGCGGCCAACCTCTCGCCGGCGAGCATCACCGAGCCGATTGTGACTGGGTAGGCTTCTCCACTCCAGATGTTCAGCCCGCCAAAACCAAACGCAAAGTCACTGACAGTATAGTTAAAGTCAGGGAACGAGTGTGACCCCGTGATCTTCTTCTTCCCCTTGCTGATTTCCAGGTAGTGCTTCCTGGCCTCCCCGAGCATCGTGGCGTTGTAGCTGTACTTCACGTCGGAGAGGTTGGTGGAGCTTCTTTGGTCGTCAATGCTCGACGCTGTTATCATGCCGTGGATCAGTCCAGAGCCGGCGTTGGTCGAGTTCCAGAGCATCCCTGACACGATGCTCCGCTCCCGCATCGTCCATACGGCCGGGAACCAGAAGCTCATCCCTATCCCGCATCCGTGCTCTCGCACAGCCGGAGCAGACGGCGGCACCGGCAGCGCAACCCGGCACGCCCTGAGGCAGAGCATGCGCCGATCCGAGTCCCAGTGCCCGTCGGCCACGACGGCCTCCTCGGGGACCAAGGAACGGTGGCGGCGGCGGTAGTACCGGCGCCTCTCGGTCGCCCTGGTGTCGTTGGAGAGCAAAGCATATGCGCGGACGTGCACGGCCGCGCCGTCCGCGGTGCAGCGCATCTGGTTCACGCGCATCCAGGGAAGCAGAGCTCCGCCCTGCTCTAGTCTGTACGAGGTCATGAGTTGTTGGGTCAGGTGGCTGCACGCAGAGTTGTCGCCGGTGAGCAACCGGCGCGACTCCCTGTCCGGGTGCTTCGGTGGGCTGGGGCTGCAGGCCGTGCGCTCGGAGCCGTACTTGTAATCGTCGCCCTCGGCGTACGCGAGGAGGCGGAAAGTCCCAAGGCCGGAGTCGCCCTCCAGACTGCCGGTCACAAAGGGATCGGCGAGACTGGGAGGACTGGGGACGCGGAGGCGGAGGGCGACGCCGGGGTAGTGCTTGAGGGAGCCGTCCTCGGCGCGCTCGGTGCCGGTCCCGACCATGCAGAGCTGCAGCGAGGCCGAGGAGTAGTGCCCGTCGAGGACGAAGGAGACGGACGCAGGGAAGCTGTAATTGTCGCGGCGTCCACCAGTGAGGGTGAAGGTGGCGGTGAGGTGGAGGAGCGCCGGGTCTTCGGTGCGGGAGACGCCGTGTGGGAAAAAGGCAAACGAGCGGTCACTGTAGAGATCATCATCTTGAGGGGAAAACAGGCCGGCGGCGCCACCAGAGAACTTGCCGGCGGAGATTTGGAAGGAGCGGGTCAGTGAAAGGGCGTCGTCGGCGTCGGTGTGTGGCGGTCGTGGGCGGGCGGCAGGGATGGGCAGGCGGTGGAGTAAGAGGAAGCGGTGACGGCGGCCGAGAGGGTGGCGGTGGACGCAAGGAGAAGGAAGCACAAGCAGAGGTGGTACGTGTGCATGCTGGGATTCCTCTTCCTCCCTGGTGTTGGCGCCATTCTTGGTTGGTTGGTTGAGCTCGTTAGCCCGGCCATGGCCATGTGTTAGTACTACCCGAGGGAGTACTAGACTACTAGTAGAAAACTGCAGGGGTGAAGCGGACGCTGCAGTGCTGCGATGTGGAATGGCCGACTTATTTGTTGGCAACTTGCATGTATCGAAGAAAAGTTGGGAGGAAATATCGGAGAAAAAATGTGCCGAGTGGAAAGTTGGGAGGAAATATCGAAGAAAAAATGTGTCTAGTGGTGAGAAGCATAATGGCCAATGGGTCCACACAATTATCCTGTCCTGATTTTTCAAAGTAAACGTCAACGGTCAGTGGATCCGGCCTTTCGTTTTCATTCACGAGCTCTGCCCATAATCATATTCAAGTTAATTAACGGCGTAACCTTTTTTTTTGAAGTTACGGCGTAACCTTTTCGAAAACAAAAATAATAGTGGAGTAACCAAGGATGCTTCACACGTATTCCCTTTGTTTTTTTTTTGAGGGGAGTATTCCCTTTGTTTCAAGGTAATAACAGTTCTTAGATTGTCCTAATTAAGTTATACTTAATTTAGTTACACCAAGTCTCTATACAAGAATATATCAACGTCTACTGAACAAAATTTTCTTCACTAGATTTATTATTAGATATATTTATTATACTGTAGATCATTGTGAATGTTTGTTCACGAATTTGAAAAATTCATGAATTCAAAAAATATTTGCATATTTGAAAAGTGTTTGCAAATTTGAAAAATATTCACCAAATTGAAAAAAATGTCCACGGATGTAAATATTAATCATGAATTTGAATTTTTTTTGTGGATTTGAAAAATGTTCATGAATTATAAAAAACTGTTCATGAATTTAAAAATGTTTCTAATTCATAAAATGCTTACAAAATTTAAATAAGAAAACGAATAAAGGGATACAGATGAAAAGGAAAGAAAACAGAAAACGAATAACAAGAACAATCCTTGGCCAAGAGATCCTCAATACATGGGGGGCCTCTGCCGAGACACACAGCCGGAACTCGCTCAGAGCGACTGTACCTTGCCAGGCAATTTGCAACATTATTCTGTGACATATGAAGTTTCTGCGGAACAAAAACCCTATCAGACATTAGAGCCTTGATTTTTAGCCACTAACTGACCAAACACCGATCGATCTAAAGTAGAATTTGAAAGACAAGATAAGGCAGTCAATGAATCTGACTAAACCAATGTCTAGCAAGCGCCATACTAACCTAGTCCTTGTGGGAGTTAAAGAACAATATAAGAAACCATTTAACGCAATAAATAAAGTAAGAAGCAACTTACGAAACACCCGTTTTAAAATAGAATGGAAAAAACATATTAGGTTAAATGATTTTTTTTTGTTCTTAGAGCAACTCCAACGGGCCGACCCAAACGGACGACGATTTCGTCCGCTTTTTGTCCGTTTGGGTCGGTCGCTCGCCCGGCGTCCGCCCTGTTTTTCATATGGGTCGGCAGCGCGCCCAACGTGCCGACCCATATGTGCAGGCGTGGCCGGCTGACCGCCCAATTTTGCATTGCATTCAACATATTGTGAAATGAAAATTTAACAAACAAAATAGTTCGTCCAAATAAATAGTATAGTTTTACATGCCAAATAAAAATAAAATGTTTCACATAGTTTTACGAACGAATAAAAGTAGATACATCTATTGGTTGCCAACATGAGTCAACATATGCTCAACCAAATCATTTTGCAGTTGCACGTGAGTTTCTCAATCACGCATGTCTTTATGAAACTGAGTGAACTGCTCAAATGTTGCCGCTACTCCATGCTCAGGCACAACATTCTCACCCTGAAACTGAAAGCCTTGAGCGTACAGACATTTCGGGCGCTCATCTTCTACGATCATATTATGCATGATCACACAAGCAGTCATCATCTCCCATAGTTTCTGCGTGCTCCAAGTATTAGCAGGATACCGAACGATGCCCCATCAAGATTGCAAAACACCAAAGGCACGCTCGACATCCTTTCTAGCATTCTCTTGCTCTTGGGCAAATCTTTTCCTTTTCTCTCCAACAGGGTCGGGTATTGTCTTTACAATAGTGGCCCACTGAGGATAGATACCATCACCCAAATAGTACCCTTTGTCATAGTTGTGGCCGTTGACAGTAAAGTTCACCGGTGGGCTGTTGCCTTCGGCAAGCCTAGCAAACACCAGCGAGCGCTGAAGCACGTTGATATCATTGTGTGATCCAGCCATGCCAAAGAAAGAGTGCCAGATCCAGAGATCTTGAGACGCCATGGCCTCTAATATGACAGTGCAATCCCTGACATGTCCCTTATACTGCCCTTGCCAAGCAGAAGGGCAGTTCTTCCACTCCCAGTGCATGCAGTCTATGCTGCCAAGCATCCCCGGGAAGCCCCTGCTAGCATTCATCGCCAACAAACGGGCTGTATCTGCAGCTGTCGGCTCTCTCAAGTACTCAGGACCAAACACAACAAGCACAACCTTGCAGAACTTATATAGGGACTCTAGGCATGTAGACTCGCTCATACGGACGTACTCGTCAATGAGATCACCGGGCACTCCGTATGCAAGCATTCGGATGGCGGCAGCGCATTTTTGATAAGAGGAGAAACCAATCTTGCCGACAACATCCTCTTTGCACTCGAAGTAGTCATCATAGCCGACCACTCCTTCTCTAATACGGTTGAAAACATGCCTACTCATACGGAATCGGCGGCGGAATTGGTGATGTTTGAACAACGGGTTTGTTGTATCAAAGTAGTCCTTCCAGAGAAGGAAATGCCCGCTCTCTCGGTTATGATTCAACGCCGGAAGCTGGCCCAGAATTGAGACACGGAACAACGGTCGCTGGTTGTTGAGGTGGTGATGGACCAACACGGCAGCCAATATCTCCTCCTCGTCATCGAACGACGAATCGTCGGAGTCGCAAATGAAATTGTGGAAAAAGAACTTGTCGGTGGAGTCCATTTTCGTACCTTGGCAAACTCTCGAACAGCTTGCGGGCGTCGAAGAAGGAGACTGCCGGCGAGGGGATACGCGGCGCGCACAGACCAGCTAGCTGCCCGGTCGGCGTCCGACGAGTGTGACGGCGTCCGACGAGCGTGCCGGTCGTATGTGGCGGGGGCGGCGAGGCGACGTCTTGGGCGGCTGTGCGGTGGGGGAAGCGGCGGCGGGAACCAGTTTTCTCCCCGGCGGCGGCGCGTGACTGGGGACAGGGGCGGTGTTGCTGGGCGGATGTGGAGGCGGCGGCAGGTGGAGGAAGAGTCGCCGCAAAAATGGGCGGCGGCGTCGGTGACGGAGGAGGCGGGGGGCGAGGGTTGCTTGTTGGGGGGGGGGAGGCCAATGTGCCACAGACCAGCGGGCCCAGGGACAGGAGTAGGTGACCGCACGTGCGTCCGTCGCGTGTCCGCGCCGACGCAAATCAGGCTCAAAAATTGGTCGGGAATGGGTCGCCCGCGGACGAAAAACGAAAGCGCGTCCGTTTGGGTCGGCGCGTTGGGCCGCCTTTTCTGTCCGCGGCGACCCAAACGGACGGCCGCGGACGAAATGGGTCGCCCCATTGGAGTTGCTCATAGCTCCCACAACAACAACTAGGCTAGTAGTACATTGAAATAGGTATTTATCCCAAACCCCCAAAAACTAGTTATTTGTGGTTTGCTAAAACAACCATGGCTCAGAAGGTGCGTCACAACCATGCGGATGTGGACAAGTATGTGCATCTAGCCCATGGGGACATGGACCAGAACATGCAACAGGAGAGTGAGGAGATAAACTGTCTGAGTTAAGCAAGAACGTGATGATATGAAGCATAAGGTTTTGATCCACCAGGTGGACATGGACATCAAACTCAAGGAAAAGTGTAGCCATGGACCGAATTGAAGCAGGAGTATGAGAGCATAGACCATAAGTTTAATTAGAAGTGTGAGGAAATGGACCGGAAGTTTACAAAAGATCGTGATGACATGGATTGCATTACACATCTCGACCGTGTCCAGACATATTGAAAGAACGTGCAGGTGCGTACGGAAATGGACTAAACGCTGTAGCAAGAGTGTGTGGGCATGGATTCCAAGGCCATGCTAGTGGAAGTCCACATGGAATCGGAAGTGATGTACAACTATGTGATGGTGGAGCCAAAGATATATTCCTTTGTTTCTTATTTTTTTACAATTGGTATATGTAAGTCGAGTGAATTTAGAATTTGGGCCAATCGATTTTCCCATGAAGGAAGGAACAACCCGAGGGAAGTAACGAGCTCGTCGGAGGGAATGAAGGAGCTCGCCAAAGAAGCTCTCTGGGTATATCTTAGGGTGAGGGGCAACCCCGGCATCTATATTGGGGTGGAAGGCACCTGTCGTTGGGCGCCGTGGTGGCGGCGATGATAGCTGGACCGAGCAAGGTTGATGCATCAGTATAGTTCTGAAGATGGAGCGGTGGCAGTTGGCGGCGGAGACCTCTGAGAGCACGCCGGACCAGTGTGTGCCCTAGACCCGGCAATTGGCTAGGTTGGGGTCTTAGGTCTTAGATGTTAGGCTTGACTGCGATGTCTGTTTGGTATTAGGCTCAGGCTATCTATTAGAGTATATATTCGGTTTGTATATTTGGTAGTTCAAATTGTAATCTATCTCTACTATCCTTGGCCCCCAAGTTTTGTATCTTATATAAACAGCCCTTTGAGGCCCTAATACATATTCAGAATTCAATAATCTTCATGGTATTCGTCGCCTAGGTTATCTTCTCCACATGGCCTCTCCGCCGGCCCCTCCACCTCTTCCGGCGCGGCCTCTCTTTACCGCGGCCGAGTTCAACGCCGCCAGATCGCCATCTGCCTCTTCTTCCTCCTTCAACCCTAGTTCCCTTACCCACCACCAATATGCCCTTCCGCCACCACCAATCTCTCTAGCAGATACAATTGCTGATGTTACCCATCTCGCTTGACCTGGCTGCCCACAATTACTACCATTGGCGCCATCTCTTCCACATCCACCTTGGTCGCTGCGGTCTACGCCACCATATTCATCCATCCTCTGTGCCGCAGCCTGCCAATCCTCGTTGGGTGAAGGACGATCTCACGATCATCCAATGGATTTATACTCGGATCTCCACCGAGCTTTTCAATCTTGTCTCCAACGACGATGCCACTGCAGCCGATCTTTGGGCCGCCCTTCAACAGTTGTTTCAAGACAACTCCGACGCCCGCATCAACGCTCTCCACACCGAGCTCCGCACCATCACCCAAGGAGACTCCCCGGTCACCGTCTTCTGCCAGCGGATCAAGTCGATCGGTGATGAACTCCGGCAACTTGGTGATCACGTCGACGACCGCGTTCTTATAAACGCTCTTCTCGTCGGTCTTGGTGAGCAGTTCGAGAAACAGGTGGCCTTCATCCCCATGTTGCGGCCCTACCCGTCCTTCGGCGAGGTCCGCTCTCTCCTTCAGCTCGAGCTCAGAATCAAGCTCGCAAGGCCACTCGTCCACAAGTGTTTCACGCCACCACCAAGTCTTCGGCGCCAGCTCCATCCACTTCGTCGTCGGCCCCTGTCCAGCCGCCTCCAGGCTGGCGCCCGAGCCCTAACTACCGCGGCAAGAATCCCGTCTACCGGCCGCCCCAACCTCGCTCTGCCAGCTCCTCGGCGTCATCATCATCATCGTCTACACCGGCATCTACTCCAACGGCATGGCACCAGCAGCAAGATCCCTGGACCGGGCTGGTTCAGGCGTGGCCCATGCCTTGGTCTGCTTCGTCTCCTTACGGCGCTCCTCCAGCATACACGGGCGCCTGGAGCCCGGGCCATCGTCCTGCCACCGTCTCCCCTGGTCTCCTCGGACCCCGACCGCCGGCTCACGTCTACACCGCCACTACTACACCGACCACGCCCGACGCCCCCGTGCTTCCGGCCAGCTACGCCCTGGTTCCCTATGCGCCTGGTGCTCCTTAGGCTCCGTCACCGTACGCATACGGGCAGCATGCACCAATGAACATGCCTGCTCCATCTCCTACGACCACATCGCCGAGCTGGGATCAGGCTGCTTTCATCGCCGCCATGAACAATTTCACCCTCAACAACGAAGGTACGGATTGGATTTTCGATTCTGGTGCATCTACGCATATGTCTTCAACTATGAATTTTTTGTCAGCTTGTTTCCCTTCTTTTTCTTCCATTACCATCGGTGATGGTTCTACTATTCCTGTCTCTTGCACCGGTGATTCTTACATCCCCTATTCTTCTAACAATTTTCTTTTACGCAATATTCTTGTAGTCCCATCCTTAATTACTAATCTTATCTCCGTTCGTCAGTTTACCATCGATAATCAAGTTATTGTGGCCTTTGACCCCTTTGGTTTATCTGTGAAGAATCTAACAACGGGGGAGGTTCTAGCTCGGTACAATAGCACCGGCGATCTTTATCCTCTTCATGGCGCCCCCACTTCCACTCCTCGCGCCATGCTTGCATCAGTTCATCTATGGCATCGTCGGCTTGGTCATCCTAATAAAGCTACACTATCATCATTGTTACAGGAATTTTGTATCCCTAGTTCTAGTGTCCCTCATGATTCCTCTCTTTGTAATGCCTGTCAATGTGGCAAACATGTTAGACTACCTTTTGGTACATCCTCTACTATTAGTACTTTTCCTTTTGAATTGCTCCATTGTGATCTATGGACCTCTCAAATTCCTAGTGTTTCTGGTTACAAATACTATCTTGTAATTCTTGATGATTATTCCCATTATGTTTGGACCTTTCCTCTCCGAGCCAAGTCCGATGTACACCCAATTTTTCTCAATTTTCGTCAATATGTTCTAACCCACTTTGGTCTTCCAATACGCTTTATTCAATGTGACAATGGACGAGAATTTGATAATACTCGCAATCGCACTTTCTTTCTTTCTCACCGCATACTTCTTCGTTTTTCTTGTCCCTATATATCTCCTCAAAATGGCAAAGCAGAACGCTCTCTTCGTTCCATCAATGATATTCTTCGCACCTTGCTTATTCAAGCTTCTCTTCCTCCCTGTTTTTGGGTTGAAGCATTACGCACTGCCACACTTCTTCTCAATATTAGACTAACCAAAACATGTCCTCTCTACACTCCCTTTCAATCCCTCTTTCTTTCCCATCCCGACTATCTTTCCCTTCGCGTTTTTGGTTGTCTTTGTTTTCCCAACATCACTTCTACCACTTCTCATAAATTAGAACCTCGCTCTTTACCCTGCACTTATCTTGGTCTCTTCGATAATCATAAGGGCTCTCGCTACTTTGATCCCTCATCCGGTCGTGTCATTATTTCCCGTCACGTCGTCTTTGACGAATATACCTTTCCCTACGCTGCCACACAAACATCATCCACAACCCAACCTTCCTCTGTTCGTTCTTCATCTCCTCTCCTCCCTCGTCTAGCTCCTACCTCTATTGTCCCGGAGCAACAACCACCACCGCATCAGTCTTCCATGCCTCCACAGCAACCTTCTGCACCGCCCACTTCTCCTTCACCACAGCCTTCCGCGCCCCCCACTCCTCCCTTGACAGCAGCTTCCTCTCCTCCCACGCCCATCTCCCCTATTGTTGCTTCTCCTTCTTCCTCTTCTTCCTCCACACCGCCTCTTCCATCTAATGCCGTTCCTATAATACCTCCGGCCAATGATCATGTCATGTGCACTCGTGGTAAGCGTGGCTTTCACCTCCCTACACGACGTCTTAACCTCACGGCCGTTCCCACTATCTCCCCTATTCCTACATCTTATAAACGTGCTCTTCTCGATCCTCTTTGGCACTCTGCTATGCGTGATGAGTTTCATGCTCTTCAGCAAAATAACACCTGGACTCTCGTTCCCAAACCACCCGGTGTCAATGTTGTTTCCGGCAAATGGGTTTTCTGTCACAAATTTCATGCTGATGGTACTCTTGCTCGTTATAAAGCTCGTTGGGTTTGTCATGGGTTTTCTCAGCAACACGGTGTTGATTTTGATGAGACTTTTTCTCCAGTTGTAAAACCTAGTACCATTCGTGTTGTTCTCAGTCTCGCTGTCTCCTCCTCTTAGCCGATCCATCAGTTAGATGTTAAAAATGCCTTCCTCCATGGCACTCTCAATGAAACTGTCTATTGTCAACAACCTTCGGGTTTTGAGAATTCCTCTTCTCCTGATTTTGTTTGTCGTCTTCACAAATCTCTGTACGGTCTTAAACAAGCTCCTCGTGCTTGGTTTCATCGCTTCACCACCTTTATTCACACAATAGGTTTTACCGCGTCTAAATCTGATTCATCTCTCTTCATTTTTCGTTCCTCCTCCCATACTGCCTATCTTCTCTTATATGTTGATGACATAATTCTCACTGCCTCTTCTGATTCCTTTTTACAACACATTATATCTTCTCTTAATCGTGAATTTTCCATGACTGATCTCGGTCCTCTTCATCACTTTCTTGGGATCACTGTCTCCCGCACTTCATCTACACTCTTTCCCTCTCAACGCCAGTACATTCTTGACTTGCTCTCTCGTGCAGGGATGACTGACTGTCAACCATGTCGTACGCCGGTCGACGTTGGTACCAAGTTGTCGGCCGACGGTGAACCTTTTTCTGATCCTACTCTATATCGCAGTATCACTGGTGCTCTCCAATATGCCACACTCACTCGTCCTGATATATCTTATTCTGTTCAACAAGCGAGCTTATATATGCATGATCCTCGTGTTCCTCATTATTCTCATGTCAAGAGAATACTTCGGTATCTCAAAGGCACTATTGATCATGGTCTTCTCCTTAATTCTTCCTCTCCAACAAGCTTGACAGTTTATTCTGATGCAGACTGGGCGGGTTGTCTAGATACTCGACGATCTACATCCGGCTTTTGTGTTTATTTGGGTGACAATCTTGTTTCTTGGTCTTCTAAAAGGCAGGTTACAGTTTCCAGATCGTCTGCAGAAGCTGAATACAGGTTTGTTGCTCATTCTGTGGCCGAGGCGGTGTGGCTCCGTCAGCTTTTGGTTGAGCTCCATCGACCAATCGAGCGTGCAACTATTGTTTATTGCGACAATATTTCTGCAGTCTACATGGCGTCCAATCCTGTTCAGCATCGACGCACCAAGCACATCGAGATTGATATTCATTTTGTTCGTGAAAAAGTGGCTCTTGGCGAGGTCCGTGTGCTTCATGTTCCTACCACTGCGCAATTTGCTGATATTTTCACCAAGGGGCTCCCCACTGCAGCATTCACTGG
>NW_025226128.1:46314-60173 GCF_018294505.1 Triticum aestivum | reverse complement strand
CATGCTGTGACCTAGTAGGTACAATTCCACACTCCTCCACCCCCACAATTGTAGGAATAATTTTTCAGAAACTCACGCACTGATGTGATGCGCATCCAAAATATGTAGATCAAATGTAGTTACAAATTGAATACTGGTTTGTACGGCCTTCAGGCCAATGGTGAACCACGAGATGGGTTGGTCTTGATGTCAGATCTAGAAGATGCAGATAAAATGATGCATGCTTGAGAGGGGAGAAAAATAATGTGAGATACACTTTATCAAGAATTGTCCAACCACAAGTGATAGTTATGATGGCTGGACTGAATGTGCTGTTTCTGGAAATTCGACATTGCTATGGGTTACATCACGTCTAAGTTGATCTTTATATTTTTCTATGCTTTTGGGGGTTGAAACGGAACAGTGATTCAAGGGGTCCACCAACATGATCTTGGGAACTGATTTTTTTGCTTTAGTAATTGCTTTCTAGCTGCCACATTGTCAAGAATTTCATACATTTGGTAGTACGGACTAAAGTGGTGTGTATTTTGATAAAAACTATAAAGGAGATGAGATGAATGACAAACCTTTTCTGTTTGCTCACTTATGTGACATTATCAGTTTATTAGGTAGGCATCTAGAAAAGGAAAATGGGAGAACATATCATTACTAATGTTTATACAGTTTTGTTAGAGATATATTTGGGTACATGTATTTGGTAGTCTAGGATTTGTAATCCGTCTCCTACCTTATCTTCCGGAGAGGCATCTTGCCCTCCAAGTCTTGTACTCAATATATACTCGCCCTCGAGGCTCAATAATACATCCATCATATTCCGCAACAATCCCTCTCTCTCCCTTTTAACATGGTATCAGCCTAATCACGATCCAAACCCTAGCCGCCGCCGCTTCCGCACCCGTGCGCCGCCCCCGGGGCGGTCGGCCTCCATGACCGTCGCCGGGGGCCGCGCCGCCCGTACTTAGGGTTCGTCCGCCGGCCGTGTTGGCCGGCTGCCCTAGAGAGTCTTTTTCCCGAGCCTTTGCTCCGGGTTTTTTTTGCTCTCTTGCCGGTCGTTTTGATCAGCGTTTTTCTTTTTGGTTTTCCGATCTGCTTGATCGGTTTGCGTTGCCCGCCGCCGCCGTCGACCCCGTGCGCCTCTACTCCGACTTCGGCATCGACTACACCGGCGTCTTCACCGACCTGGCGGCCTCGCGCGTCGTACGCGCGTCTACCCGCCGGTCGCCCCGACCCGGCGACCTCGCTACATCGGCGGCCCTTCACCGCCGCCGTTCGCGCGCCGGCCCGCCCGTTGATCTACGCCAGCTGTCACCGCCCTGCTCCGACCGGGACTCCTGCATCACCCCGACCCGGTGGCCTCGCATCATGCGGCGGCCAATCATAGCTGCCCTGCCGCCCGCCATCGCCGGCCTCATCCCGGACTTCGCCGCCACCACTCCTCCACCTAGCGGCGTCCCCGACCTCGCGCGCGATCGGCTTGATCACCCACTCGCCGTCGCGATCCGCCTCGTCTACGCCGCGCGACCGATCTGGCCCGTCGGTTACGCGCGCCTCCGCAGGTCCCGTGAAGATCGTCTCCGAGTTTAGCGTGCCTCTTCACCGATCGAGCATCGAGCTGCCGCTGCGTCGCCCCGTCGGGCCGCAGCGCCGCCGCCCCGTGGTTCTCCTCGCGGCTTCATCGACTCGTGCGTCGCCGCTGCGTCGCCCCTTTGGGCCGCAGTGTCGCGATACGCAGTCCCCGCCGCCGCCACGAGGTCGTCCCCGCGGCTGCACCGACTCGCGAACCGCCGTTGCGTCGCCCTTTCGGGCCGCAGCGTCGCGGCCCGCGGTCCCCACCGCCGCCCCGATGTCTTCCCGCCGTCGCCCCGACCTGCCCGCCGCCACTACGTCGTCCCTTCGAGCCGTAGCATCGCGGCATGCGGTCCACTTCGCCGTCACCGCGCGTCGACCTCCTGTGGTATGCGCCGCGCCGTCTCCCTTGGCGCGGGAACGCCACCGTCCGCGCCGGTCTTCGTCATGCTGTCAGGGTTCTTTACCTATTTCGAGCACCGCCGCCGCACTCCTAACCTAGCCGCCGCTGCCTCCGTCAGGCCGCCGCCGCCGCTCTTCTTTGGCCGCTGCCGCCGCTACCTCCGTAGCCACTGTCGTCGCCCGTCCACCCCCTTCGTCTTCGTCCAGCACCAGCCCGTCGCCAGCGTCGCCGTCATCTACCCCGATCGCTTCATCTACTCCGACAACCGCGGGTGACATTGGCCCCATGCCGATTGGCGCCGCAACCGTACGTCGTCGAGTCCGTCTCTGCTGGCCTCTCCGACTTCTTCGACATGGTGTACAGCTCGTGCAGGTCCCAGTCTACGCATGCCCGGTGCCGGCAACACCATTGCGTGCCTTCGTCCACGACGTGTCCCCGGGCACGGTAAGCCTGGTGCGGCGCTTCGTCAACTTCGTCTTCGTCCGTCTACGCATGCCTTGTGCTGGCAACACCGGCGCGTGCCTTCATCTACGATGTGTCCTCGGGGTTGGCAACCCCGACGCGACGCGTCGTCGACACGATTCTCCTTCCCGGCGCACAACTTCTTCGACACCACTGTGCCCATGACAAACTTGGCGCCTCCTTGCGCTCGCGGCTCCACGACGACTCCCTCGACACCGGCTACCCCGACTCGACATCGACCACGGCATTCTTCGCATGACTACCTCGACCACGGCTACACCACCCTACGCTCTCGGCTATGTCGACATCGGCACAAAGGGTTATCATATGCTTGAGTAACTCATCGGCTTCCTCTACAGTCAACGCGTCTGCGACGCGACACTGTCCACGACGATCCCGCTACGACTGCGGGGGGATGTCAGCCCGTCGGCTGCTACTTTCTCCAGTCTGACCGTCCGCGACGCTCCTGTTGTTCGCAACGCTACCTCTACCACTGCGGGGGGATGTTAGAAATATATTTGGGATACATGTATTTGGTAGTCTAAGATTTGTAATCCGTCTCCTACCTTATCTCCAGGAGAGGCATCTTGCCCTTCAAGTCTTGTACTCAATATATACTTGCCCTCGAGGCTCAATAATACATCCATCATATTCCGCAACAATCCCTCTCCCTCCCTTCTAACAAGTTTATCGTTAAAATGCTTGGTTAGTCGTCGATAAAAATGGTTACGTACTGGATGACCTATTTCTGAACTAAATGCTAGTATACGTGTGTGAAGCGTCCTTGGTTACTCCGTTAATTAGCTTGCATATGATTATGTGTTTCAAACCTGTAATGAAAACGAAAGGGTTCACTCAGCGTTCACGTTTGTACTTTGAAAAACCAGGACAAGACAAGTGTGTGGGACCCATTGACTATTATGCTACTCCCCACTAGACACAATTTTTCTTCGATATTACCTCCCATTTTTTATTCGATACACGCTCACATGACCATGTCGTCGCCGGCTGGCATTGCAGGGAATAGATTTTTCATATGGCTTATTATACTCACCTCATAGTTATCTTTTAATAATTTAGGCACTAACTTTTGTGTATTATTTAGTTCTCTATGTATAAGAAATTAAACTTTGCATAAATCAAACTAAGAGAATCACATATCACATCGTTGTTTTTGTTTGGGGATCTAAAACGGGCCTTGTTGGTCAAGAAACTATTTTTGGGAAGTGGCAATTTTGTAAGAATGTTTCAACTTTTATTTTAGATGTTGCATTCATGAAATTTGTTCCCTAACATACATTGGATGAACCCAAATGTCTATTTTCCTCTAAATAATACTCCCTCCGTCCCAAAATACCTCTGCCCCAAAATAAGTGTCTCAAGTTTAGTACAACTTGTACTAAACATGAGACACTTATTTTGAGACGAAAGGAGTACTCCATACTATCATGGGAGGTGGAGGTGGGGGGTGAAAACACAGAGCGGAAAGTATCGTGGGAGGAAGGAGACGGGGAGAGAAAGATTTGAGGAGAGATGCAGATATCAATTCTCATGGTCACATGACATTTCTCTTTGTACGGATATTGTGTTTGTCTATCGCAACGCACATACGTTTAGCTAGTTTGGTAGTAATAATGATCATATTTTGGACTAAGGAGTTTGGTAAGAAGACCGAATTGATCACATGGGAAGAATGTTAAACCTTTTCTGTTTGCTCATTTATGTGAAATTATCTACAAAATGAAAATTGAAGAATACATTGTATCATTACCAAATGTTTTATACAGTTCACCATTAATTAATGCTTGGCTACTCGTTGATAAAAATGGTTACTATTCGCAAAAAAAAAAAGATAAAAATGGTTACCTACATGATGAGCTATTTTCTGAAGTAGATGCTAGTATACGTGGGTGAAGCGGCCTTGGTTACTCCGCTAATTAACTTGCATATGATTATGTGTTAGGGTGTGGTTAAGTCTCAGTTGACTAAGACTTAATCAAGTCTAATTCAAATGACATAACATGTAAAAAAAACTAAAAGAAAAAATTTGCATGAATCTTCATGTAGGATCCCACGGATATAGCATCGAATGAGACCGACTTAGTTAGATTTTGCAATCCCCAATCAATCCCGTATGTTTTAAGTCAAGCCATTCCAATGACCACGTCGCAGCCGGCCGGCACTGAAGCGTCCAAACAAAATGGCCGGCTACGTATACACTATAACAGAGGGCCGGCTAACCAGCTCCACCCCTAGGCTGTAGTCTTCTACTAAGTCGTGCAAACACATGGCCGGCTAACCAGCTCAACCACCCGAAAATGGCGCCATCAGTGAGGGATCGCACCATGTACAGGCACCACCTCTGCTTCCTTCTTCTTTCGTCCACGGCCACCCTCTCCGCCGCTGTCACGGCTTCCTCTTACTCCACCGCCTGTCCCTCCCTGGCACCGGCTCAGGACCGGCACACCGACGGCGACGACGCCGTTGCACTCATCCGCTCCTTCCAAATCTCCGGCGGCCAGTTCTCGGGAGGCGCAGACGGCCTGTTTTCCCCCGACGACGACCCCTACAAAGCCCGCCCGTTTCACTTCCTTCCACACGGCGCGTCCCGCACGGACAACCCGGCTCTCGTCCACCTCACCGGCACCTTGACCCTCTTTGGCCCCCGCAGCTGGCGCCGTGGAGGCCACCAGTATTACAGCGAGGCCGCGTCCATCGCCTTCGTCCTCGACGGTTACCACTCCTCGGCCTCGCTCGAGCTCTGCATGGTCGGGACCGGCACCGAGCACGCCGCCGACGGTTCTCTCAAGCTGTACCATGACGTCGTCCTCCGCCTCCATGTCCCCAGCCCTCCCAGCCTCGCCGATCCTTTCGTGTCCGGTAGCATGGAGGGCTCCTCCGACCTCGGGACCATCCACCTCCTCGCGTACGCAGAGGGCGACCACTACAAGTACGACTCCAAGCGTGCGGCCTGCAGCCCCGGCCCATCGAGGCTGCCGGCTATTGGCTCGCTCCGGGCGCTCGGCGGTGTCAACTCTGTGTGCGCCCACCTTAAAGAACAGCTCATGATCTCCTACAGGCTGGATCATGGCCGCGCCCTGTTTCCGCGGATGCGCGTCAACCAGATGCAGTGCAGCGCGGACGGCGCCGCCTTGCACGCATATGCGGTGCTCTTCAATGACACCAGGCCGACCGAGAGGGGCTACCGTCGACGTCGTTTCTTGGTCGGCGATGAGGCCTTGGTGGCCGACGGGCACTGGGACCCGTCTAGGCGCATGCTCTGCCTCAGGGCGTGCCGGGTTACGCTACCGGCGCCGGCGTCTGCTCCGGTGGTCGACTGCGGGATCGGGATGAGCTTATGGTTCCCCGCGGTGTGGACAATGCGGGAACGGAGAGCCGTGGCCGGGATGCTCTGGAACTCTAGCCAAGCGGACGGTGAACAGATCCACGATGTGATGTCGATCATCGACGACCAAAGAAGCAACACCAACATCTCCGACGTGAAGTACAGCTACAACGACACGATGCTGGAGGAGGCCAAGAAACATCACCAGGAGATGAGCAAGGGGCAGAAGATCACATGGTCAGACTCTTTCCCAGATTTCAACTCTAGTAACGGTGACGCTGAGTTTAGTTTCCAAGCGCTAGACATCAGGGGACAAGCCTACCCAGTCACAGTCGGCTCGGGGATGATCGCCGACAATATTCTGGCCGAAGACGATGCCTCCTCCAGGCGTTGGGTGGTCTACGGGAGCATGCCCACCGCCGCCGCGGCCCGGCGTGCGGTGGTTGACGACATGACGGAGGACCTGCTGAATGTCAGCTATGTCATACGCTACTCTGCTCCACGTGACAAGATCAGGATGCATCCTAGCAATGTGGCCTACCACTCAAACTATAGCGTTGAGAAAAGAAAGATCTTGGCAGAGGGTATTTATGATCGGAAGAGGGGCATCTTGTGCATGGTCGGCTGCCAGGAGGGCAACGGTGGCTCAACGGACTGTCAGACACTGGTAACGGTGCAGTTCGCTTCCTTTGATTCCAAGGCACCGGAGCACGGAACTGGAGCGATCAGCAGCCTCAGAGACAAGACCGATCGCCTCTTCTTCGAGAAGATCAACTTCACCTTGCACGGGATGTACTCCGCGCAAGTGACAAACGCTATATCGAGGATGGATATGGAAAGCGTCATGCTTGTGGCCTCGACGACGCTCTCGTGTGTCTTCACCATCCTGCAGATCCTTCACACCAAGAGGAACCCGGAGGTGGCTCCGGCGACGTCCATAACCATGCTCGCCGTGCTCACCATGGGGTTCCTCGCCCCTCTCGTGCTCAACTCGGAGGCCCTGTTCGCAAGCAGGAGGAGCCAGTACTATGAATTGCACCCCGCGAGCCGGAGGATCGAGATGAACGAGGTCATGATGAGGGCGCCTACACTGATCGCCTTCGTGCTGCAGCTACGCCTTCTCCAGCTCGCATGGTCTGGCCGACGTACATCCATCATGTCCGAGCGGACCGTGTTATGGATATGCCTGCCGTTGTACGCACTCGGAGGAGTCGTGGCCGGGGCTGCCAGTGTGATCAACTCCGGCGCTTCGACAATCGGCATGGGTGCATGGCGGGTGACGATCTGGCAGGACCTTGTGTCGTACGCGGGGCTGATACTGGATGGCTTCCTGCTCCCGCAGGTCATCCTGAACGCGTCCTTGGGAGGGTCCAGAGCTCGGGCGATCTCACCGTGGTTTTACATGGGGGGCACCATGCTCCGCTTGATGCCTCATGTGTATGATGTAGTCAGGGCCCAGACCTACACGCCGAGCATGCGCTCTTCCAACCTATACGCGAGCCCCCACGACGATCTGTTCGGCGTCGCTTGGGACATGGTTATACCGTGCGGGGCGGCGTTGCTGGCCTTTCTGTTGTTCTTGCAGCAGCGGCTTCCAGGCACCGAGTCACTTCCTTCGCAGAAGAGGAAATCGAGTGGATATGAGATGGTCTCTAACATTTAACATAACACTGGAGAGTATCTGGGAAACTAAGGGCACCTTATGTATTGTTTTTTCTTTGTTGAAAGGAAAGATAGTGTACCTTAGTAGCATTTCTTTTCAATTCATGACTCTGGTTACGTTTGTATACTTCACACCTTCGTTGTCAGTGAAAAACAACACCCTGCTGCTTTATCGTCAAGAAAAAGTGTACCTTATGTATTGTTGAAGACCTGTCCATTTGTTCTTCAGTATAATTTTTTTTGTTAAAATATAGGTGCCAAATATTAGTGTACGAGTTGAGTTATAGTTGGATTTGTAATTAATAGAGTGTTAGGTGTTTGAGTCAGATACGTGTATGCCAGGCCTACTATATACAGTATATAAAGTCAACCACAAGCAGCGACATCTACCCACCAGAGGAATTCCAACACAGTGTGTGGCACTATATAAGCGTGGACACATAGCAAATACAGTAGCAAAGCATTGACGACTAAACTAAACTACTCCCTCTGTCCCATAATGTAAGACGCTTTTTAACACTACACTAGAGTAAAAAACAACGTCTTACATTATGGGACGGTGGGAGTACAAAACAATCATCATCACAACTATTATATTATCCCACAAATCCACAGTAGGTCCATAAAACTACTAAGACACTAATTTTACTTGATAAAGCATATAGCATCTGAACGTTCACCAGTGTCCTCCACAGGCCGCTCCCTCCCAAGGAAAGGGCCATTGATTATATACTTGGCCTCCACGTAGAGGCCTGCAACCGTAAATACCACGGCGCCGAGTGTTAATTTCATTACAGTGGCCAGAAACTGCTTCTCATCTTTAGGTGGACTGCAAGCAAACGAAGAGCGAGCTGAGTTAGAAACCAAATTTCTTTTTTACAGGTTTTTTTTTTTGTTTTTGAACTGTCACCGGGGGAGGGATAGCGATCCCTCCACCTGAATTTTATTGCCAAATCACCACTAGGGGGAGGTCCTCATTTTTACAAACATCAGCATACTCTTGGGGTGTGGCGGGGGAGACCTAACAAAGCTAAGATCAGATCACCGCGTCAACGCACGCACCCACGCATCAACATCCGCACGATCCCGTGGATGTAGCCGTTCTCGCCAGAGAACAGCATCCTCTCGACAGCAGCTTAGGACCCGATCCAGAGATGGCACCATAGCCTGGAAGACCACCCCGTTCCGGTGCTTCCATAGGTGCCAGCAGCATAGGAGGATGAAGGTGTCGGGAGAGGCATCTCCTACGGCAACTCTTACGTCTAGGGCGAAGAGTCGCTCTACCGACGCCCCGGCCGCGATCACCACACCCCCCACGGCGCGCCAGAACTCGCGCGCGAACGGGCAGACAAACATCAGATGGTCCGCGGTTTCCAGCTCCGCCAAGCAGACGGGGCAGCCGGCCCCCGCGCGATCAACAATGGTCTTCCGAAGAAGGACATCCCGAGTGTTGACTCGACGATGGACCAGCAGCCAGCAGAAGAACTTCACCCGCGACGGCGCGCGCGCCCCCCAGACGAACGCTGCATGAGGCGAGAGCCGCCCGCCATAGCGCAGGAGGGCGTAAGCGCGGCGCGCGACAAGGCCTCCCGACCGGGGGTGCCCACAAAGCGGCAGCATCCTCTCATCTACGCCCGACGCCACAGGTGCATCAGGGAGAATGGCAAGGAGGGCTTCTCGCTCCCGAGCCCCCGCCCGGGTGTGTCTTGGGACCAAGATGCGGTCGAGCCCACCGTTCCAGACGTAGGACACAGTGGCCTCGGCGCTCGTGGTGTGCGAGTATAGAGCGGGGAAGGCCACACTCAGAGGACCGCACAGCAGCCACCAGTCGAGCCAGAAGGAGGTTCGCCGCCCATCCTGCACACGCACTCGCGACATGGCGCGGTAGAGCGGCAGCATGCCGCGCAGAGAGCGCCCATGCGGCCCGGCATGACGACAGCTACCGGGATGGAGAAGGGATTGGCCATTCAGCTCCTCCCAAACCCACGACGCCCACCTCGACTCCGACGAGTGTAGACGATGCAGCATCTTGAGCAGCAGGAACATGTTCTGGGTGGTAAGGTCCCGCACCCCGAGCCCCCCCTCGCACTTCGCCCTGCAGACCTGGCTCCAAGCAATCAGGCACTGGGCTCCCGTGGCGCGGTCGGCCGCCGCCCATAGGAATGCCCGGCGCAGCGTATCCATGGCTTTAACCACGGCCGGGGGAAGGACGACGGCGGCCATGGCGTACGTGGGGAGCGAGTCCAGCACCGCATTGATCAGGACCAGGCGCCCGGCGGGGGAGAGTAGGCGCGCCCGCCACCCGGCCAGGTAGGCATCGACCTTAGCAAGCATCGGCGCGAAGTCGGCCGCCGTCAGCTTGTCCCACGACAACGGCAGGCCCAAGTAGGGTTGCGGGAACCCCTGTACAGAGCAGGAGAGGGCCCCCGCAGCCCCAGCCACCACCTCGTCCGCGACGTGAATCGGCACCAGGGTGCTTTTGCCGTAGTTGATCCCCAGCCCGGTGGCCGCGGCGAAGTCGTCCAGGATGCGTCGTAGCCGCGCCGCCGCCTCCCCCGATGCGCGGGTGATGATAAGTGTGTCATCGGCGTATTGAAGCACGATCGGTGCTCCCCCCTCCACCAGCGGGTGTTGGAGCAGGGGGTCGCGCCGCACCATCCGTTGCAGGACATCCGCCACCAAGAGGAAGAGGTAGGGCGACATCGGGTCTCCTTGGCGAAGCCCACACCTGACGGGGAACCACGCCCCCGGCACTCCGTTGAGCAGCACCGCGGAGCGTGATGAACGGAGGATGGCGTCCACCCACGCGCACCATTGCTCAGGGAAGCCGCGCACCTCCATGACGCGACGAAGACACGCCCAATTAACAGAGTCGAAGGCTTTAGCGAAGTCCAGCTTGAGGACGAGGGCGGGGGCTTTCCTCACGCGGCAGCATTGCACCACTTCGGTCGCATAGACGAAGTTCTCGGAGATGCTTCGCCCGGAGACGAATCCGGACTGGTCGACATCGATCACCCCCCAATCTGCTGCTGCAACCGCGTGGTGAGCGCCCGGCAGAGGATCTTGACATCGCAGTTCTGCAGGGAGACGGGGCGGAATGAACTTGGAGTTGGGGTCGCCCCACCCCCTTTCGGCAAGAGGGCAATGTACGCCCGGTTGATCGGCTCCAGGTCCACCGAGCCGTCAAAGAAGGCATCGAAGAGCTGCAGCATATCGCCCGACACCGCCTCCCACGCAGCTTGGTAGAAGGCAGGCCCCAGGCCATCCGGGCCGGGGGCGCTCGAGCGGTCGAGGAGCCCCGCCGCCTTCTTGATCTCGGCCAGGGTGAAGGGGCTCACAAGGGCGCCCCCGTCGACGCCTGGGACACCCTGGTACAGCGCCTCAAGGTCGAAGCGCCAGTCGGGGAGGCAGCAACGCCCGAGGAGGTTGGCAAAGAAGCCCCGCAGCGCAGCCGCCTTGCCAAGGTGATCGACCACCTCCAGCCCATCAACATCAAGCACGCGGATCCAGTTCCCGCGACGGCGCTGGGAGGCACTGGCGTGGAAGAACTTGGTATTCTCATCGCCTTCTCGAACCGCACGGCACTTCCCCCGCTGCTTCCAGTGCGCACTCTGCCTCTTGATGGACGCGGCAAGGCAACTACGAGCATCACTCCGCAGCAGCGCTTCATCTGTAGACAGACATCTGGACTCTTCCAAGAAATCCAGGAGGTCAACCACAAATTTGCAATCATTATCACAGGTAGGGATGTATTTGTGTTGCCGTTTCCAAACCTTGGCCGCAGACCGAAACTTCTTCTTACGTGCAGCGAGCCGCCCCGCCGCGCAGCGCCCGGGCGCCGCGCTCGTCCAAGAAGGGATGGTAGTGGGGAGGAAGCGAGGGTTGAGCAGCCAGGAGTTCTCGAAGAAGAAGCGAGCCAGTTTGGGAATTCGGGTGGACGCAGTGACAACCAGGGGGACGTGATCAGAGGTAGGCCGGGGGCGTGAGGAAAGAGCCGAGTCCGGGAAAGACTCCCCCCAATCATTGTCAAAGAAGGCCCTGTCTAGGCGGGCAAGAGTCAACGGATCCCTTCGGTTCGTCCATGTGAAACGGCGATCCGTCAGGGCCAGCTCATGCAAGGCCAGGGAGTTGATGAGAGAGTTGAAGACAGCGGCCCTCGAAGCATCAAAGTTATTGTTACTCTTCTCACGGGGAGCCCTAATCAGATTGAAATCCCCAATAGCAATCCAAGGCCCGGGAATATCCGAGGAGACCGCGGAGAGGTCCTCAACAAATTCCATAGTGAGAGCATGATCCGAGGGCGCGTAGACGTTCGTAACGGTGAAAGAGAGTGGGGTGGTAGTGGAGGAGAAGGACGTGGACAGCGTGAAAGCCGAAGCGAAGGAGGAGACTAAGGAGAACAAGCGGGCATCCCAAGCGGTGGTGATGCCACCCCGACTCCCATCGGCATCGTTGGAGACAAACGAAGCAAGGCGCCCAGGGAGGAACGAGCGGGCTTTGCACGCGGGGAGGGTGGCCAGTTTGGTCTCCTGAACGCAAGCGATGACTGGATCAGTGGAAGCTATAAGGTTACGCACGATATGGCACTTATCCGGGTCCCCCAGCCCTTGAACATTCCAAGAGAGAATAGAGAGATCAACAAAGGAGAGATTATCCATTACACAAACACACACCGAGGTACAGACGGCCGGTCGCCCAACTAGGAGCGGAACCACACACAGCCCCGAGCGGGCAACAGGGAGGGAAGCTTAAGCTAGGGTAGGCGCATGCAGTGGTAGACGAAAGAAAGGAAGAGATAGGACTAGACATCAGCATCGTCGACCGCCGGAACAGCCCGGATGGACGCGGCACAGCGCAGCTCAGCCACCGCCTTGGCCGTCATGGGCTTGAGCACACCATCGAGCATCTTGTCCTTCAGGACTTTGGATTTGAGGCGGGGTGAGCCCCCGGAGAGCGCGTCGCGGAGAGCACGCAGCTTGACCGCCTTCGCCTCCATGCTGACGTACTCCGCAGGCTCGGAGCCGGCCACCCGAGCGCTACGGCGAGGCCCAGGGGCATCGCCAACGGCGCGCCCGTCACGGCCCTCCATCTGCTGCTCGGTGACGTCGACGATTGTTATTCCGGACCCGGCACTCCCGACCGAGGAGGACACGGAGCGGGACGGCGAGCCCGAAGGAGGCAGCCCCGCCGGGAGAGGAGAGCGGGGCGGGTGCGCGCCTCCCAGCCGTAGAGGGCCGCGCCGCAGCCAAGCTGGAAGGGGAGGCGCGCCGAGGACGCGCAGCACGGAGTCGAGTTGACCAGCGTCTCCTTCGCGCGCCCCGCCTCCAGAGTGGAAGGGAGCACGAGGCTGCACGCTCCCTCTCCCCAGCGGCTGACCCGGGAAGACGACATGGTTGTGGGCGAAAGGCGGTGGTGGCGGGTAGAAGAACGGGAGATACTCTCCGTTGGCCGTGAAGGAGTCAGCACGCGCCCAGGCCCGGACGGGTCGGATTGAGACAACACGAGCGCCCCAGCGTCCTCCCAGAGGCCACACGTCACAAGGGACGTCGCGAGGATTTTTGAGGAGGACGACCGCACGCACGGTGGCGAGCTCACTGCCCGCCAGGACGAGTGGGTCGATCTCAAGGACCTTCCCAAACCCAGAGAACATGGCGGAGATGCCGCGCGGGTTGATGAACTCGGCGGGGAAGCCTGTGGCGGCGAGGACGGCGCACACGTCGAGGCGCGGCGCCACACGATCGAAGAGTTCTTCCGCGATCAGGCCGATGCGCGCGCCTTCATGGGGGAAGGGCTGCATGGCCAGGGCCTCGTCGCGATCCGCCACAGACGCGAACCGGAGATACATGGCGCCCACCGACGACGGCACCACCTCAGGCAGCAAGTGCCCTATGCGGTCCATGACGGCGGCTTGCACCGCAGTGGTGGGGTTGATGAAAGCGCCCGGGGGCTCGATGCTCACCACGGCAAGCCTCTGGGCCGCGGCGTAGTCTCCCTCCGGCATAAACTCCTCGAGCACATCAGGACGCTCGGAGTCAGCTACGGCGGAGGGGATCGAGTTGCCCGAGGAGAGGGAGGATGGCAAGCGCGAGGATTGGCGTGATCCACTGGACGACGAGCCCCGCTCCCGAACCGCAAGCAGCTCAGGGTGAGCATGCTGCATGGAGGGGGTCGCAAGGGCCAACACCGGCTCTGGATGGCCAATGTCAGGGGAGGCGGCCGGAGGAGAGGGTGGTGAAGAGCGAATGACCCCAGAGAGGAACACATCACGGTTGCATGGCGGGGAGGGCGGATCGCCACTCCCCGCGGGAGTGGAGGCGGATGCACGGTTGCTAGAGCCGCCGATCTCGAGACGGCGCGGGGTTGGGAGCCCTCCGACGGGGGAGAGAGCGGCAATGCGGGCGTGGGGGTACGGGGTGGACT